>NW_022196913.1:9593976-9595000 GCF_008632895.1 Mastomys coucha
TAAGGGTCTTGAAATCTTGCTTCTCCTATCTCAGCCTTTCTATTAGTAGTATTGTTTATTTCATGTTTGGTTTTCAGAACAGCTTATATATTTCAAAAATATAAACATAGATGATTAACTAGGGAGGTGGCTTGTAAGAGAACAACAAAGTGAGACTGAATGCTTTGCTTGACATTTGTAACTTTTGTATCAAGTTTGAAGAAGCGGAATTTATAAGTTACTCTTTCTCTGAGATGAATGCTTTTCCAAATTATCACAGCTAATGAATCAAATTCTTACCCTCACCTAATGTCTGTGCCACCCTCCAAGCATTACTATTGTTCATTGAAACAGTTAGTAATGGCTTTATGGATAGACCATCTTAATACTTACACCATTTCTTAAATGAATGTAACCTGTTCTCTGTGGGCTGAGAATGAAGTCACTCACTCAAGTCAAATAGCTTTGACCATAGCAGGAAGTCTGTATCCAAAAATCGAGCCTACAATTCACTTCTTGGTGCAGCAGAACTATCAACTCTCAGCTTAGCTACGATGGAGGTAAAATCTTTTGGTGATGTGAGGGTCATTGAAATACAGCCGTATTATAATGAAAAAAATAAACAAAACAATTTCAAAATAAAACAGCAAATATCCGAGCACAGGAGCAAGAATCTCCCTGTAAGGGATGAAGACAGTTAAGGGTCATCCCCTGTCAATAGACTTCAAGTTTTCCAAGGCTATGCCAGGGTTTCCTAGTAAAAGGAGGCTACTTGGCTAAAATGGCATTTTATTCTGAATTTCTGAAAACATAGATCCTCCAGATCTCAAGGACCCTTGCAACTCTCCCAGGTGGCTGATTGAAGGTTCAGAGTAACCAGCTCAAGCGACTTCAGTGTCTTTTGACATGAGAGAAGAAGTAAAAGGCTTTCATCTGGGCAAAAGGAAAAGAAACAAGCCAATGTCCTTGGTCATTCCAAATTTTCAGTTAACTTTCATACAAGCAACAAACCAAAGGCCTTAGGTTGTTGTTTCAAAACCAGAAA
>NW_022196913.1:9595452-9597309 GCF_008632895.1 Mastomys coucha
GAGGGGGAGGAGGAGGAGGAAGAGGAGAGCTGCTGCCTCAGCTGCTCCTGCTTGTTGTTGCAGTTTGACAAGAAGAAGTTGAAAATTGAAAAGAAAAATAAGTCTTTCAACTTTCCTTACTTGGCAAGTCCATTTTTGCTTTGAAATTATTGTGCTTAGTCATGACAGTGTAGTGAGAACAGAGCAGGATAGTAATGATTAGATGTGGAATGATTAACCACTGTTGTAAACTTCATGCCAAGATACAAACTGAACCTTAGCACCCATTATGACTGTTACACAACTATTGGAATCTATCAGTATAGTCAAATCACAGAAGACTACCTAGTTTAATGTAGAAGCTTTCTCAAAATTTATGGAAGAATTGGAAAGCATTTCATGGTTGAAAATTTTAGGGCATTAGTATACGATTTGAAATACTGTTGTCATAATATGAATTAATCATTAGTGGAGCACATAGATTTCACATTATTGAAGAATGTTTAAATACGTGAAAAAAGCTTTTAATAAATTTCTTTCAAAGAGCAGTGAACATGTTATACACAGTGCACATGGTTATATGATATATGTGATAAAAACAAAAAGACTTGAAGGTTTGAGCAGTCATTATTTCTGAAGGTTTGCAATATAAATGGTTGCTTTATGCCATATTTCCTTTTTCAGGCATTACAAGCACATTTTTATCATTTTCAATTCTAAGAATGGTTTCTTTACAAACAACTAGGAAAGTCTGACAGCAAGAGAAACAGTCATTCCCAGGGAAGAGTATGCTAATTGGTTATGTATATATCAAATGGTAAGTCCCAACAATGTGTATACAGGTAACATTATATAGACTCAGGAAAGTGTATTCATGTATTTAGAAATATATATGTATATATGAATAGATATGTATATATATGTATATATGTTAATATATACATACATAAAACAACAATTTTAAAAGACAATGAATTTGAAAGAAAGCAGGGACAGAGGCATATATGGTATATGGGAGGACTTAGAGGAAGGAAGGTGGTTATACTAATTATATTACAATCTTAAAATGTGAATAAAATATTTTAATATAATTTTTATTGATTCTTTGTGAATTTCAAATATGTACCCTAATTCCACTCATCTCCCAATCCTTCCATGTCTGCCCCTTGCCCATGTAACATCCCCCACTATAGAAAATAGAAAATAAAAATTAAATTAAAACACTTTCTCCATGGAATCTGTGGTATATTACACTATGCCACATAGTATACACTTTTGCCCAACAAGCTTTTCCTACAAATGTTCATTATAATAAGTCATTGCTCTGATCCAAGGCCTTTGGTTTTTGCTAAACTATCAATACTGAATCCTCACCAAGACTCATCTTTGCTCTCTCTCTCTCTCTCTTTCTCTCTCCCCAACCTTGACATCATTCCTACAAAGAGCTCTGTTTAACTCTCTCCTCCTGACATCCCCTATCCTGACTTTTAATGATTCTCCTAAGCTTGTTGTCATGTCCCCTCTTTAGCCTAACCTACCTCAGGAATGCCTCACTCTTCAGTTCCAATACTGCTAAGCAGCTAGAGAGAGTCCTTACACTGTTGGTTAACCTTATTACATGTGCCTAACCTTCCAGACTGAGACTCCTGGACTATGTGCAGTGTTTTCTTATTGGATCACTGAGGACTGCTGAATTATAAATGTCTGACTATTAGCCATTACTCAAACTGAATACACTACCTACCTCAATCCTGAAATGTTTGTAAAATGGGAATCATTTTCTCCAAATACTACCTGCAACTACCAGCAAAACTACTTTTATGTCATAATGATCCAAGGAACAACACAAAAACAAAGAAACAAACAAACAAACAAAAA
>NW_022196913.1:9597389-9619059 GCF_008632895.1 Mastomys coucha
AAGAAACAAACAAACAAACAAAAAACAAAAAAAAAAACAAAGAAAATATCTTTTGAAGAGAAATTTTTTATATTTATTTTAAAGCATCATCAAAATTATATCCCTTTTCTTTGAGATCATTAACTAAAGCTTCAGGTGAATGTGAGTTGCTGAGCAACCTGGATTGATCAGAAATGACATGTCCATCCAACAGCATCTAGGTCACATCACCAGCATCATGGTTCACACACAGGGACTTCAGGCAGCAGTCATAATTAGGTTCCATGTTAATATTCCTCTGAAAATGGATACTCTGGGTGGCCCACAAGGCTAAAGAGGAAACAAAAACAATCATGAGCTGTATGGTGTATCTGCAATGTAAAGTTGGAACATCTCGGAAGCCACCATCGAGGTGAAAGCTAATTGTTTTGTTCCCAGATTAGTTGCTGAATGAGATATTCCTACAGTCATTTACAATGTTTTATAAAATGTTTTAAAATATCATTTATAAAATTTTTTTAAAAATTTTGTCCCTTCACCTAGAACAGAAAACTCAAAGATCACTGTTCATAGATATCTATTTCCCTTAGCTTCCTTCATACATCAATCAAAGAAAGAAATGCCAAAATTCCTTTCCAACTTTAGTCTCCAATAAAAAGAGAAAAGCATTATGTCATTTTTAGTTCAACACAAAACATTTTTCCATGCACATTGATGCCTACCACTTTCACTTCTGTCTAAGTCTTAGTAATCCATGAATTATTAACTCACTTCCATCATCTACAATGTACTGTATTAGACTGAGTTAGATAAATATTGTTAGTTTAAAAAATGGCTTCCATGTCCAAGGAAATAGCAGTAACATTTGTAACCCTCTATATATGAATAATAATCCAAAATATGCAGTGATAAACATTATTAATTGTTAAAATTTGGGAAGAAATATTATTTATAGCAGTGATTCACTGAGTTACATCTATTCTTGTGCCTTTATTCTGCTCTACAATAACAAAAGTATAATGATAATATACATATATACCAATTTTATATTGTAGATCTTCTAATCGTCCTTTAGACATTGTCATATTTATTTCAACTGACAGTAAAAATTTTCAGAAGCAGAAGACAGTTAGAAGATATATATGTGTATGTGTGTATATATATATATATATATATATAAAATAGGTAATAGATCAACAATGCCAGATCATGATAGGTGATAGATAGAAAGAGATAAATATGCCCATATGCACATATACATGCATATGTTCATTCTTTGTTATCATTCATGTCCTGTGTTGCAGGATACTTGATCACACTGTGAACCCCCAAATTTTGTTGTTTTCTAGAAAAACATGTTTGTAGCTCAGATGTGGCTCATCACTAGCACTCTATTAATCCAAGCATTTTCTTCTTATTGAAAACTGTATAAAATAATGCTAACCATAATTCAAGAGGCTGAGCAAGCAACTAGCTGCCAGGAAAAAATGTAGAGAGTGAGATGAAATCAGGAGGACAGATAGATAGAGAGATGCACAAGAAGTGGAAGGGAAGAACATTCAGTTTGGGGGATTTTTTTGAGACAGCATCAAGGAGAGCTTCCTTTTGAGACATCAGTTGAGGAGTCTTCCTCTGCCTCTCTGAGCTAGCCGGCTTTCACCACAGCATCTGGCTCCCAAGTCTTCATTGGTAAAATTGAATGATTGAGATATTGTTAAAAAACAATATTTGGTGCACAATGTGGGGATTGAACCCTGGACTCTCAGACTGACTCCATGCCAACTGGTTGCTTGTTCTGCCTCTTGAACTATGCAACCATAGTTTATTTAATCTTGCTTACAACAAGCAGAAAACTGTTGGTTTAAAGGTAGGTGTTTTCCAGTAAACAACACAATCTTGGGGTTCACAGCATGATCAAATATTATGCAATAAATCTAATCATAAGAGCATGAAGGGAAATTAAGATTTTTGGGTGGCTATTAAAACTCTTAAACTATTTCTGGAAGGTTCTCTTCTTATTTTTGAATATGACTTTGAAAACCTTCTCTGTGTTTTGTGCTGTCATGTCTGCTTTTCAGAAACTTGAAAACAAATATTTTATTAACTAGTTCCATGGGAAACTTTCAGCAGGCAAATAGTCATTTAGTTTCTGAACCAGCATGAATGGAAGAGGGGAGAAACCACTTGAACTGAAACGCATTGAGCTGAGGTCTTCCTCAACATTACTTACGAATCCGCTGGAAGGTATCGAAAATTTTTGTTCAGGCCGTCTAGTGTTTTCATGTCCTCAGGGGACAACTGAAATTCAAAAACCTGTCAGAAAAGTACAAAGGTTTTACCATTTGAATGACTCACATATTGAGTCTCAATGGCAATGTAATTAGTATATTCCTAAAAATTATGAACATTGTTTATCAAAACATTCATGGTTAATCAATACCAAGTAAAAATGAAAGAAATTGCTTTTGAGATATATTAAAATTGCGTAACACCACAGAGAAGAGGTAATCTCAAGAGTAACTTGGGAGAAAAAAAAAGCTGATATCATAAAAAGAATATGGTCTATAGTTCCCGAGAAATCTAGAGAAAATTTTTGAAATATTTCATGCAAATCATTGTCTTTTATGAGGAGTTATATTTCTGTAATCCATCAAAAATAATTAAAGTATAAACAATGCTTTTCAATACTATGCAAGTTAAGACTTAACCCAAGTCATGTAGAACAAAAGTGCTTGCTTTAAAAGATTTTCTTATTTAAATTTGAGATGTTTTAACTTTAAAATGATTCTCTATATAATAAGCTCACATCTTAAAATGTAGACATTGTTAGGTCCTATGGTGCTTAAAAATATGGAGACAGAAAAAGATGGAGATTTGGACAGGGAAATTTGTCAACAGTTTAGCAACTGTTAAGTGTAGTACAAAGCACAATCTGGTGCTGAGTGAGAGTAAATAAATTAATTGAACAGGGGAAAGAACTCATAAGTGTAATTACTCTGACTTAGTTACTTAAAAATTAGATTCATGTGTGGATTTATCTTTCACAACCCATAACAACTGCATTCTAGAGAACATTTTAGAGGGAAATAATACAAACTCTTGGTAAAATAGTGAAGTAGACTCCTGTCTAACAAGCAAAAGGATGTCCCCTAAGTCACACAGTAAAAGTACAAAGACTGTAGTAAGTCCCCTTTGTTAAGGAAATGTTAAAAAGGGACTGAAAACAAGAAAATTTGGAAGAAGATAATTCAGCAAAACCTTCTGAATTACATAATAAATGTTATTGAGACTATGTAAATCCAGTAAACTGCTTATAATCCACAGTTCTTGGTCTGCATACTGTTGGTGTGGTGTCCATTTCCTACCCCTTAAATCTTGACTACAGAGTAACTTGCACTGGAGATTTCAACCTACAGACCCAATGAAGGATCAACTTTGTGTTTGTCATAAAAGGCTTCTCACTGTCTTGGTTTAGAGCTAAGTGCAGGAGGAAAACCTGGGAAACTTGTCAGTTGTATGAAACATATATGGAATTGAGGAAAAGCTCAATCAGCTGTCTGAGTTTGAGAGGCCTCATCATCTTGAAAATATGTACAATAGTTCCTCAAAGATATGTGAAGGGACTCAGTGTAGACAGATAATTTTCACTAAGTTCAGACTAAAGTAATACAAGTTTTTATATCAACAAACACTAAGGTAAATAAAAGCTCTGTATATTAAATGTCTACTTAAAGTTAGTTTCTATAGTAACTGCAAAAATTTTATAGTATAATAAAATATACTTCCTTGACATTTAAAAAAATTTACCAAGATAAAATGAGTACAACAGGAACATACAATTGACTGGTATATATGCATGCATGTATGTATGTGTGTATATATGTACGTATCTGTGTATGTATGTATGTATGTATGCATGCATATATGCATCTGTATGAGTATGAGAATATTTGAGTATGCAGGGAAATAATAGTAAAACCATAGAAAATTCTAGAATCAAAATTACTGAGTCTAGATCCCTCATTTAAGGAAATAAAGAAGTCCATGGGAAAGGGTTACACAGCCCTTGGCTGACAGTGCAAACCAAAGTCTACATAGTTCCAACACTAAACCTGTCAAGTCATGGTGGGTTTATTTCATAGACAAAACATTTCTCAATGCATTTGAAAACTCACATGCCTAGGAAATTCTAAATATATTAGCATAATCTTAAACATAGTCTGATAGATTTGAAAGAAGCAAGCATATGGGAGATACTGTACAAGAACCCTAAGGACCAGAGCTCATCACCTGCAAATTCTCTCTCATCTCATTCTCTTTGAAACTCTGGGCCAGGAGCACGACCCCACGCTGAACCAGGTATCGAAGTGCAATCAGGGCAGGGCTTCGCTTGTTCTTTTTGGCCACATCACAAAGAACTGGATCATTCAACAGAACTGGGGAGTTCTGGTCCACCCTAGAAGGAAAGTAGGAATGAACTCATAAGGCCAAGCTTTTGGTTATATTACAGTACTTCAAAACAGCCCATTCTAGACTGGGTGTGATACATATGGATAACTCTCAACTGGACACAATCTAAAATAACTTGTAAGATGAGTCTCTTAGATGCCTGTGGGAGATTATTTTATTATGAAAATTGGTGTGGGAAAACCCATTTTAATTTTGTCTGGGACCATTTCCCTGACCAGGGAATCCCGGCTGTATAAAGAGAGAAAGCGACCGGAGTCTTAGTGTTCATCATTCTCTGCATCTGGATTCTAAGGAGAAGTGATCACCTACTTGAAGCTCCTGACACCTTGGCTTCCTCCTTTATAGTCTATGCCTTTGAATTTTGAATCATAAGTCCTTTCTCCTTTAAGCTTTTGTCAGAGAATTTTATCAGAGCAACAGGAAAAGAAACTAAGGTACTGCTTCACCAGGTTCCCCCTCTCTCTGAGAACCGACTGTTGGGGTGCTAATTGCCAGTTTTCTTTCAGGTTTATTTTTTACATTTTATTACCATTCTTTATATCGCTGGGTTCCCAGAGCACCATAAGCAACAAGAACAATGTCTTTTGATTTGCAGTAATTCAATAGCTTACTCTGGTTCAAGTAAATGTGACATTCAACCTATGATAGAATATGATGAAAATATATCAGATTTTATCAAATACTCACAAAGAACAAAAATTCTTAAAGTTGCTAAAATATATGTAATTTCACATATGAATTAAAAGGATCAATCTGTTGCAAATTTTTCTTGAAGGAAAAAAGAACCGATTTTGGAGCATTATCTGATAACATTTGACCTGTCAAGTTTTTGTGTCAAAAAAAAAAAAAAAAGTTAATGGACAGCTAGAAGGTTCATTGGTTAAACACATCAACTGCTAAGCTTAATGAAATCCTGAGGATGTACCATAATAAGATGAGGAGGGGCATAAACTCTATGCAAGTCCTGGCCACTTGACTAATTTTTATCTTAATCCATTTTTTCAATAAACTATTCCAAGTCAGCTGACTATCCTTATTTCAGGAAGAAGTTCACTTTCCTGTCTTCAACATGATGGACCGATGCTAAATGTCTACATTGTTTATTAGTTGGGCACCATGGGATGTCTCCATTTTCACCAATATTCTAAGAGTCCAAGTTTAAATTCAGAATACCCCATGTCTTTGAAAAAATGATGCTGTTCTTAGAATCATTTTTCCACAAGATGAAAATTACTTAAACAGAGGACAACTAAATGGGCATCAGTTGTACAGAAGTGAGGAAAAGCCTGAGAGATGGAAAGGGAATGTGGATCATCACCTGGTTGCAGACAGGTTTGTACTTCAGTCCTGGCTTGTTTAGTATTCGATCCAGCTGCCTGTGGTTAAAGTTGGACACCCCAATTGACTTGACCAATCCTGCATCCTTACACTTCTCCAACATCTGGTAATAAGAAGGGAGAATAAAGGGTCCTACTTAAAGAGACTACATGGATATAAACATTATATGGACCAGTTATAGGAAAAATTGTCCAGAGCTAGACATAGTGTTCAGTGATATATACTTGCCAGTATGTATAAGACCCTAAGTTGATCACGGGCACTAAAGGTAGAAGGGGTGTACTGCCCAGGTGATTACTGGATTTAAATTCAAACAAGTCAAGTTAAGGATGATAATAAACCAGAAGATGTCAGTCAAAGAGGAATTTGTACAACATTAGTAGACAATCAAATCTATTACTACATTAGGTGGCAAAATATCCATATGCCTCCTGCCCTTCTTCATTTAACCCTTTTACATTTTAGTAATGCATCCCTCCCCTTCTACTCCACCAAGTATCTATGGGCAAAATGAGTTTCTCCACCCAAAGGAAAGTGAGCTGACTGCCCCTTCCTCCACTTGCTTTACTGTTGTTTTAAAAAGTACTCACCTCCCATGTGTCACAGAAATCCACAGTGTCCAATAGAAATTTCCCTTGCTTATCTACTGGAAAATCATCATCCCCTGGCTGGAAGAGAAGCAACTTTAAAACAGTTTCACAAAATATGTATCTTGTCTACAATAATGTGTTTAAGACTATCTTGGAGGAGCTAGAGAGATAGACCAATGATTAAGTCCTGGCTGTTTAGAGGACCTGGGTTCAATTTCCAGAACATACATAGTTTGCCTCAACTATCTGTCATTCCAGTCCCATGGAACCCAATGGCCTCCTCTGGGTTTTACATGCAGCATGTATGCACATAGCAAGCAGACATACACACAAAAGAAACACCAATTCACAGTAAACAAAGATATATTTTTTTAAAAAAATTAAAATAATATCTTGGAAATAAAAGAGTAAGCAGCCATAAGTGAGTGAGGCATCATTGTGTACTGTGTTTAAAAACTGACATGGATATAGAATTACATTACCTTTTGGAGCCTAGTTTATTGCATTTACTTGAATTAATTGTGTGAATAGTTATATATTTTTTCTTATAATAATTTTAATTTTTCAATTATAAGATATTTAAATCATTTTGATTTTTCTGCTTCATCTCTCTAATCTTTTCCATGTGTGTTTCTCAAACTCATTGCCTCTGTTTCTTTAATTGATGTTGCACACACACACACACACACACACACACACACACACACGAATGTGCATTTATGTCTAAATCAAAATGATATTTCTGAACTACTAAATGAGACCTCCTAGTTGGCTTGTATTATTTTGTCTACTCTTTCTTTTAGAAACAAAAATGGTTGATGATCACTGAAGAACCATTTCATTGCATAGCCTTGACGTAAAACATGAATTTCTATCACTCCTGACCCAGAATAAGTAGTGAACATGAATATTTATGCCCAGAGACAGGCATGCGAGGGCAGTTGCGACTTTACACAAAATTGATTTTAGTAGGAAAAGATGCTGAGAAAGTATAAAATGTTAGTGAAATTGAAACTGAAACTGTTTTGAGGCCACTTTTGCCACCAAGAGAGAAAAGAGGGACAAGATCTAAGCAATACAATATAAAAGATGAGTAATACAAGTTTTCCTGGAAGTCACTTCTAATCTGTGATTCTGGACATTGCTTGGATACCTCATTTTATAATCCAATATACTCTTTGTGGAACCTACTCAGAAGTGTAGTAATGCACAAATTAACTTTGTATAAAATTATAATAGAAATTTATCTCAACCATCCATAAAAATTATATCCATGTCCCTATGCAAAGATATGTACATTTGACATTACAATTCACTTACCTTCATTGGCACTGGGAAATGCATAATATAAAGATCAACATAATCCAGTTGAAGGTTTTTCAGTGATTTTTCCAAAGCAGGCTTGACCAGCTCTGGACGAAAGCAAGTGCACCAAAGCTACAGATGTTGAAGAATGTTAGTTGTGCTAGATTAATAGATCACCCAAATATGCATAGTCATTTATCCTAATACTGAAATATTTTTTATGCTTGAAGGAAAGTTATAAGAATTCCTCTTAAATCAGTGTTTACTTTACTCATATTTAACAATGGGAACTAAGCTATAGTTTTGTGATTAATGTTAGCTCATTTATTAAACAATGAAATAATTACTCAAGAAATAAATTACATACTAATAAAATAATATCCAATAATTAAATTATTTTCATATAGAGCTAAATATGCCTTTACTTTCCTTTACCCATTAATTCAATTGACCTTTTTAACTAACTTCTGATGCAGTAATATAATTTCTGCTGCCTTACTATATTTCAATAATTTGCATACTTGCATACTATACCTTTGTAGTGATGAACAGGTCTTCTCTCTTTACAACACCAGCTTTAATCTTGCTTTGAATGGCCTGTCCTATCTCCTCTTCTACGTGGTATTCATAAGCTGTGTCAATATGGCGGTACCCAACATCTAGAGCTAGGCATGCAGCCTCCAGTGACTTACTCTTGGGAACCTAGGGAAAGAACCAAAGGAGGTGTTTAGAGATTCATGTTCTGAGAACTAGCTCAAAGTGAGCCTAGGTGGGAGTTTACTATACTAGAAGGAATTTTTGTCTTTCAAAGTCATCCTAAGACCCAGCTGTTAGGCAAGAGCCTAGTACCCCAATTCTTGCATTCCCACTTCCTATTCTATAAAACACATTGAAGTCTCCAGAGATATTATAATTGTCACAGAAAAGTATCTTCACAGAATCAATGGTTGTCCATATTTTGTCCCATGTTTGAGCTATGAGGCAAAATTGCTTGTTGGGGTCTTTTTTAATTAACAGCAATACTTTTGTATCCAAGAACCTCCCTATACCTATACAGTTCTGGTTACTTACAGGCACTGATGGATGCTCACCCTGGGTTCAGTGGCCTGCTAGAAAGTCACACTAAGCATATGTAGTAGGATGACTAAGCAAACTGAACACAAGAAAGTCTGCTTGGGACAGGACAATTATATAGACACTCCTTCTGCTCCCAGCTAAGACACTGTTAAAAAAAAAGATGAGAAAGCAAAGATCACAGATACCAAGCAAGGCCAGGTTAATAATAGGGACTTGGACAGAAAGTACTGTCCTAAGTTAGTCTTTCTACATATCCATTCTGTTTTTCTGATAAACCTAAATTTAGGTAGGAAAAAAAATCTAACGTAAGAATAAATCCTTATTTAAAGTTCCTTACCTACATTATGTTAGAGATTATTTATTTTGGGTTTCAGCCTCTTCAACCAAAGCTTATTTGTTTTAAAAAGGTATGGCTAGAATTAAATCTAACCTTATTGCCTTCTTGCCAGATTTGGATAATGATATAGCTGGGTCTTTGTTAAAGGTTTATGGTGTGGGCTGGGGAGAAGTCTCACTCAGTAATACTCCATACCCAAATACTGCTGGGATTGAACTAGTCTCTCAGTAGTGCAGACACCTCTGTGAACACAGGTAAGACCACCACTTCTTCTTTGAGATACCTATTTGGATCCCTCAGGACACAGGAACAGAACAACAGCCTGGGAGAGGATCCTTCCAGTTTCTGTCTATGCCTGGAACTGACCCTCTGCCACAGCTCTCCATACCCAAATGCT
Organism: Mastomys coucha; assembly: GCF_008632895.1. NCBI lineage: Eukaryota > Metazoa > Chordata > Mammalia > Rodentia > Muridae > Mastomys > Mastomys coucha. The sequence continues at coordinate 9,606,883 of NW_022196913.1, forward strand.
ACCAGGATAGAGATGGTCTTTCAAGAGTGCCAACCAACTTGTGAGCACAGGTAAGTCCATTAATTCTGCTCAAATTTCTGGCACAAGAAGGACCCACCCAGAGCCATCAGGACACAGAAACTAAGGAACAGCAGGGGACAGGATCCTTCAGGTTTCTGTCTGCACCCTGGAGGGAGCTGACCATGTGCTACAGCTCTCCATACCCAAATTCCTCCTAGAGAGAACTGGTCTCCCAGGAGTAGTGACATACAGCCTTGCAGGAGGGACAGGCCATAGTCAGAGAGAGCAAGACCAGCTAACACCAGAGATAACCAGATGGCAAGAAGCAAGGGCAAGAACATAAGCAACAGGAACCAAGGCTATTTGCCATTATCAGAACCTGGTTCTCCCACCACAGTGAGCCCTGGACACCCCAAAACACCAGAAAAGCAAGACTCTGATTTAAATTCCCATTTCATGATGATAGAGGACTTTGAGAAGGACATAAGTAACTCCCTTAAATACAGGAGAACACAGGTAAACAGCTAGAAGCCCTTAAAGAGGAAACACAAAAATCCCTTAAAAATTATAGGAAATTACAACCAAACAGGTAGAGGAATTGAACAAAACCATCCAGGATCTAAAAATGGAAAAGGAAACACAAAGAAATCACAAAGGGAGACAGCAATGGAGATAGAAAAACTAGGAAAAAGATCAGGAGTCATAGATGCAGGCATCACCAACAGAATACAAGAGATAGAAGAGAGAATCTCAGGGGCAGTATATACCATAGAAAACATTGACACAACACTCAAAGAAAATACAAAAAGCAAAAAGCTCCTAACTGAAAACATCCAGGAAATTTAGGACACCATGAGAAGATCAAACCTAAGGATAATAGGTATAGAAAAGAGTGAAGATTCCCAACCTAAAGGGCCAGTAAATATCTTCAACAAAATTACAGAAGAAAACTTCCCTAACCTACAGAAAGAGATGCCCATAAACGTACAAGAAACTACAGAACTCCAAATAGATTGGACCAGAAAAGAAATTCTTCTCATCACATAATAGTCAAAACACTAAATGCATGAAACAAAGAAAGAATATTAAAAGCAGTAAGGGAAAAGTCAAGTAACATATAAAGGCAGAGCTATCAGAATTACACCAGACTTCTCTCCAGAGACTGACTGTGAAAGTTAGAAGATCTGGGCTGATGTCATACAGACCCTAAGAAAACACAAATGCTAGCCCAGGCTACTATACCCAGCAAAACTCTCAATTACAATAAATGGAGAAACCAAGATATTACATAACAGAACCAAATTCACACAATAAATTTCCACAAATCCAGTCCCACAAAGGATAATAGATGCAAAACTCCAACACAAGGAGTTAAACTATCCTAGAAAAAGCAGGAAAACAATCTTCTTTCAACAAACCCAAAAGAAAATAGCCAAAAAACATAAAAATAACATCAAAACAACAAGAACTATAATTCTTAAAGTATTATTTACTTTTATTGACAGTCTATCCTGTTTTGTTCCTTCTATTTAAATGTAGGATGTAAGACCTTCCTTTTTCATATGATGCTATTTTTCCCAGGTAAAATCCTTGCAAGCCTTATTCCTGTCACACTCTTCATATTTCCAAAACCACCAGTCTCTGCATTCTTAACATTTTTCACAAAAGGAGCTACTACAATACTCAATGTCAAAGATACTGTTTTAATAAAAATTACAGTAACTTACAACCCTGCCATCACCCACCCATATAGTACTGTATAACAGTACAGCATGCATGTTATGGCTGAGTAGCTTAGTGTTCTTGTCTAAAAACCTAACATTGTAAAACCTAACAGTGAGTACAGGGATTGTCCCTAACTCTTTTGCCTACTAGTAAGACCATTTGTCTCTTACTTGGTTGCCTTGCCTAGCCTTCATGTGATGTTCTTTTTATAGCTTGTTGGCCTGTTTGATTGGTGTCCCTGTGAATCAAGCTCTCTTCAGAGGGAGTAGTGGGGGTATGAATCTGGGGAAGAACAGGGATGGTCATGGTGGAAGGATTGTGGTCAGGATGTAATATGAGAGAAGAATAAAAAAATCACTAATGCTACTGCACCAACAAAAACTACATGTTGTTGTACACATTAACCTATATGTTCATAATTTCAATTATATGAAAAAAGTAAAAAAAATAAATACACAAATTAATCCTTGATATTAAGTTGTTAAAGCTAAAGGTAGAGCCATTGTCATCACAGTGAGAACTGGTAAACTTTCTGCTACAATATTGTTATGTCCAAATATCATCATCATTGACATCTGTTACTATCATCATTACATCATATATTTCATAGTTCAGCCAGGAATTTCCACATGTGTCTTTTCACAAAACCAGTAATTCCCTATTTTGCCAGGTAAGGAGGCTTGCTCCTACCAGAGAGAGAGCACACTCTTTTTGAGTTCCTGTCCTTGGATTCTTAAAGACAAAATAACTTCTAGGGGATTCCAAGGCATAGGCCCCTCCCCAACATATCTGAGTCCTATAAGGCCAGCATAATGGTGGCTTCTTTTTACTGTAGCACCCTAGATGCTCAGGGTCCTGAAAAGACCTGAAAACTTGGGGTAGAGGATGGTATAAGCACCTGTAAAGGTTGCATGTGCCAAAAGAAAAGAAACAGATTCTGAGGTCTGCAGGCAGTGGTGTAGGGACCCTAGACACCTGCCTCTTAGACAGGAATCAAAGGAACCCAGGTCTGACTCATACTCCCAAGGATCTGTGTCAGTTAGCCAGTGAGCTGAACTGAAGACTACTATTAATATGTGTCTACAGTCCAGGCCAGGACTGCCTTTCAAGTTCACCAACACTGAGGAGGGAAAAATTGAACTGTGGCCATAGATTTCAGAAGTGTCCATATGTTGAATGAGGAATAATGAATAAATTAAATAGTCATTTTAATTATTATTTTGTTTCAAGTAAATGAGTCATTTATTGTTCCTTTAGTTGCTTATAGGCATAATGGTAATAAATCAGTGAATGATCATGTAATAAGCATTTCCAAAATAAATATGATTTTATATATGTGAAAAAAAGAGCAAGTATGAATGTAGACCCAGATCTTTTGCCTGAATCCCTATCTGAAGGGAACCAGCTCAGTCTCCTACCCACACCACCAACTGTAGCTGCTGCTGTAACTTCTGTTTAACAAGAATAATCAACAAGAGGGCACACAATCAGACCCCGATGCAGGGCAAATTTAACTATCTGCTCTCTCTACATGGATTAACTCTAGCCTGAAGATATTGATAATCCCGTATTCTTACCTCACTGGGTTTACAGGTGCCAAAGCCAAAGGCAGGAATGAAGTGGCCATCATTTAATTTGACACAGTGCTGATTGGAGCTCATTGTCTCTCACTCTCCTCATGTCCTGAGTCTTCTGTTGCCTGGAAAGGGAAGTGGGTAAACATCATATGTCAACTTCCTGCCTAATGGTTAAAAGGGACACTCCCTTTCTGGAAGTTAGCCATGCCTACTCACTGGCTAATGTTTAACTATCTTTGCTCCCGAGCTAATGATTAGTCAGTGCTACTGCCTGGTAAATGGTTAACAGTACTGCTGTATGCTTATTGTTTAAATACTACCATTGTCTGTCTAAGGGACAACCAACAGAAGGGAGGAGTCAGAAACTTAAAGCAGTATTCTACATATGAGCAGAGAAACCACTCATTTTCATACGAAATATGAATTTCTAATAAAGTACTATATAATGATAAAGTATTTGTTTTTAGTAGTTTTTCTCTTCTTTATCTCATATATTATATATTATCAGAGAAGAGATTGAATAATTGTAATACTGAAGACACTTATTTTCCTTTGGCTATTATAAAGATTCCACTTGGTCATGTATCACTGAAAATAATTATCTACCACATACCGTACAACATAAAGAACAAAGAAGCCACAATTGAGTTCTTAAAGTGATAGGGACACAAACCACTCACAATATTTCAACCAAACATTTGTCCTGTCTACAAGAAATGCAGAAACTATGATGGAACAGAGACTGAGGGGATGGCCAAGGAATACTCAGTGCAACTTGACACCTATCACATGGGCAAGCACCAATCCTGATACTATTAATGATGCTCTGTTATGCTTGCAGACAGGAAGCTAGCATAACTGCCCTCTGAGAGGCTTAATCTAGTATCTGAGTGAGACAGATGCAGAGACCCACAGCCAAACATTGGATGGAGCTCAGGAACTCTTGTGGAAGAGTTGGGGTGGGGGATTGGGTATTCTGAAGGGGATAGAAATCCTATATTGAGATCAATAAAGCCAACCAGCATGGATCCATCGGGACTCTCAGAGACTTAACTACCAACCATAAGAGCATACTCTGGCTAGACCTATTCCCCTCCCCTGACATATGTAGTAGATGTTCAGCTCTGTCTTCATGTGGGTACCCCAATAACTGGAAGAAGGCTATCCCTAAAGCTGTTGTCTTTGTGGAATCTGTTCACCTAACTGGGCTGCCTTGTCTACCTCAGGAGGAGAGGAGGATGCACCTAGGCTTGGAAAAACTTTATGTGTCAGGGCAGGGTATATCAAGGATACCTCCATCCTCTCAGAAGAGAAGGCGAGGAAGGGACTTTGTAAAGGACTGGGGGTAGGGTAGCATGGTCAAGGGGCAGAGACAGCAATCAAAATGTAAAGTGAATAAATAAATTATTTACTGGAAAAAATTATGCATGTACTGAATTTAGTCTTCTTGGAATTTTATAAGAAAAGAGATTAATTGTTAAATTTGAAAAGTTTAAACTTTTTGAAATTTCTCCCTGCACATATTTCCTGAAAATTTCTATTGTTATTGACAGAAGTGTAATCCTGAAATACACAGTAAAGGGAACAGCACAGAATAGTGCTTAGTGGTTGATAAGCAATTGACAGCTACTGGATTTTTTTTCCTGCAACATACAACATGACATAATGCATTCATTTCTTATGTCAGTTTAAAATATTTGCTTCAAATGTTAAGCATTTCTGTACAAATGCTGGGTGTACTAGAAGAATGTGTCTAATTACTTGAGGATGTAGTAACCAGCATTCCCATGAGACCTAACTGTTTATGTGGGTGCTCGGATAAAAACACTGGTGACTTCATAGCAACCACTCTTAACTACTGGGCCATTTCTCCAGTCCTGGATTTTAGATAACTATAAATAAGATATTAAGATGCAGATAAATATTTCATAGTTTATGTCCTCATTCAACATTCATAAAAGAACTAAGTTGAAAATAATTTAATTACTATGACATTTAGAGTGGGAGATTAAATTTAAAGTATTGATAGATAGATTTTTTTCCATTAAACCTAGAATACATAGATTTCCACTAAAGCAAAACATATGGGTCTGGAATATATGATAATTTTTAATGTCAAGTTGCCATTTCCTGTGCATTATATACCAGGTCAGGCTGAAATTTGTAAAACTTCATTCTCTCCAAAGAAACAATTAACTGTGATTAATAACTTTTCTGTATGCTTTCCAATATTCTAGAATTAATGTCTATCAATTTGGAGTCTGATGAAGTTGTTTACTAGGAAGTATACAAGAAGACAAAAGAGATTGCTTGGCTCTTAAGAGCATCATTTCCTTTTTCAGTGGACCAAGCTTTGATTCCAGAAAGTCTGTGGTGGCTCACAAAGTTCTTTTATACAGAGACCTGGTGCCCTTTTCTGACCTTCATTAGTACTACAAGCATGTGGTTGACAGACACAGGCAGGCAAAATACCTATTCACATAAAAATACATCAACCCACCCCAAAACCGTCAACCTCAAATTTGTCTTGTCTACAGGTAGGAGATGGAGCAGAAACTGAGGGAATAGCCAACCAATGACTGGCCTAGATTGAGACTTATCCCATGGCCAAGCAACAAATGCTGACACTATTCAAGATACTCTGTTATGCTTGCAGACAGGAGCTTGAAGCTCCTTCAGGGTCTGGCTTTTCCACTTACACTGCTTCGTAACTCCCAGCTAATCTCAACCTCTTGCACACAGAGCCTAGTATGGCTGTCCTCAGAGAAGCTTGGAGCTCCAGGTGTCCATCCAGCTTGTAACTCCAGGTGTCTTGTGGAAGAGTTGTGGGGAGGATTGAGAGACCCAGAGAGGATAAGGACTATATAAGAAGATCAACAGAGCCAACTAACCTAAACTCTTGGGGGCTCCCAGAGACTGAACCACCAATCAGAAAGCAAGGCTGGCTGGGATCTAGACCACCCCTACATATATATAGCATATGTGCAGCTTGGTCTTCATGCAGGTTCCCCAATAACTGTAGCAAGGACTGTCCTGGACTGTTGCCTCCCTGTGGATCCTATTCCCCTAACTGTCCCACCTTGTCTGGCCTCAGTGAGAGAGGTTGCATTTAGGCCTGCAGTGACTTCATGTGTCAGGAGGCTGATGCTTTCTCATGGGAGAAGGGGAGGAGGTAGAGGGATGGGCTAAGTGAAAGGAGACTGGGAGAAGGGTGTAGTTTGCAATCAGTGTGTAAAGTGAATAAATAAACTAATGAACATAATTAAATAGAGAAATAAATAATAGTATTTTAAAGAACTATTAAAAAGTATCAATTTTATTTGTGTCTAGCTTTGGTTTTGCAGCATATCTGTGAGATCCGTTAATATGACAAAAAGCACCTGCAGTGCATCCCATTAATTGCTTAGTAATGTTGCATTTGTTTACAAGTATACCACTTATCATTTATACCCTCCCTTGCTGATGGAAATTTAAGCTATTCCACCTTTGCTACCACCAAAAGTCCTTTTTAATGGTATTATGATATATTCTGTCTTGGGAGAGATGGATAGATAGATAGATAGATAGATAGATAGATAGATAGATAGATAGATAGATGATAGATAGATGATAGATAGATGATATATGATAGGTAGAGTATGGTTTATTGTGGAAGTTGATGTGGATATTCCATATCTCCTAGAGGAGCCAATCTTAAATGTCATTACCAAAAGCCACAAACTCCAGACAATATTACTCTGTGCTACCAATTACAATGTTCTATGAGCATGAAGAACTTCAATGAATAAAGAAAACTGGAGCAGGTCTGTCCAGGAGAGACAACAAGACTTCAGTGGCAATCTCTCTCTTGTGGGAGCATGCATCATGCCTCATCCACAGCCATGCTTCTCTATTCCATGTCCTGCCAGGGTGAGAAAGGAGAGTACTACAGTTAGGATCTGAGTTGAAGCTCCTTCAGGGTCTGGCTTCTCCACTTACACTGCTTGATAACTCCCAGCTAATCTCAATTCTTTTTGGTTTGTATGATTCCTTTATTTAGGTAAGAACCTTAAGGATTCTGAATCTACCCTGTACTTTCTCAATGAGCAAAAGAAACATGTCTATTGATGGAATTGAGTCCTATAGTTTGTGACATGAACATCATTTTTTAAATGCAGATGTTTCAAATACTTGCCTTGTAGTGCAACTTTTGCAGGCTAACATGAAAAGCTTTGGAAAGAGTGAGAAGAACTGGAATTCAAGGAAAACTTCCAGACCACAGTACAGCCTTTGCTGTATCCTGTAACCTGTTCATAATGAAGCATGATCTGTAGCTCCTTATGAAAAACAAAACAATATATGTTTGTATATTTTCATTGGCATTCTTCACCTCGGAGTTTGGACAGGTTGCACAGTGCTATTCTGTTGTGAGTAATGTCTTGGGCCCCCACAGACCCCCCCCCAAATTTAGGTGTAGGCATCTGCATGTAATCTTAGTAATCTAGAGGCAGTGATAGGACACCTGGAGCTGGTTGGTCGGTTAGCCTGGTCTTAATTGGAGGCTCCAGGCCAATGAGAGATGGTCAAAGAAAGGTGAATAGAGCTTAAAGAATGACAAACACTTTGACATCTTGCTTCTACATACATGTGTCTCTCTCTCATACACACACATGTGCACACACACACACACACACACACACACACACACGGTCATATGTCTAGTACATCACTATATTTGAGGGATACTAATAACAAGCTATGGTCATAGAAAACATATTCTATGAAGAAATAGCAGAAAATCTCTCAAGTCCTGAGAAAGGCCTAAAAACAAACAAGAGATATTTATAACTCTGATGATATGTGACCAAAGAGACTCTCTACAACATAGCAGTAATTGAATTGCCAATAACACAAAGCAAAGCAAAATACTAAAATCTGAAAGAAGAGATAATTAATCAACAGTTTTAGTTTAGTTTGCTATTTTTAGCAGAAAATTAAATAATTTAAGACATATAATAAACAGTGTTGTTGTAAGGCATATTTTGACATGCCATGAACAGGATTTGTGCTAACTTTAAGTACATGTAAGCAATAATCTTTGATTTGGTTGTGTGAAGGCAGAATTTTGATTCATGATGTGAAATTTTCAGTACTACATGTGTGAGAAGTTCCCATGCCATGAAGAAAATGAGAAAGGAGTTCTTAAACGGTAGATGTTTATCTTCCAACAGTTAAGCTTGGATACATCCCTAATATGTTTGTAAAAAATAATGTTGGGCCCTATATATTTACTTGCTGGTTATGAATGTACTAAAGCATTTTGACAATAAATACCCAGCTGGAAATTATGAATTGCTATTAGAATGATAACTTTAGGGACAGGCTCTGTGTCTACAAGACAGAAGACTCACTGCTTACATTTACTAACACATTTTAAAATGGAAAGGCTCCAAATAAAACTGCCTTCTAGGAAATAAAGTTTTTAAATAAGAGAGAACTTTAATGAGTTGTATTTGAACACATAAACAATTAGGATTGTTTATTAAACTCTAAGTTTAAAATGAATGACTATACATGAATTAAATTTACACCAATAACCACAACCCAACAAAGAACTACTGATCTAATATAGTTTTTATGGTGGCAAAATCATGTTTTACATATGTGTACATAAATACACTCTATATAGAGTCATTTGAAATATAGCATATGTCTTCACTTTTTTATCACATCAACTGCCATTTTATTCTACTGGCCCAAATAATCTATTCATCATTATATGCATGATCAGAATCACTGTGGCAGAAGTCAGTTTAAGTAGCTAGCTTGTTAACTTCTCAGCCACTCTTGGGATCTAACTGTAGATGAAATCAATATTTTTTTTACCCACTGAACTGGGTGATTCATGCCAAATGCAATGACATTCCCAGCATCATTTCTTTCTTTGAGTATTTCTGTACTGGTTAAAGAACCAATCCCAGTTCACAGGAAAATTTAGGAGAGCTAGCCATAAGTTTTCCATTCTAGAAAGTCCTTCAGTCCCAAAGGGACACTGATTGATGATCTCTCTCAAGACCTCCACATATACATACATTCAACTATATACAAGGATCTATTACCAAGGCTAAAGAGTATTGTATGATGGTTTTCCAATGAAAGAATACTATAAAGTGAAAGAAAAGGAAATATATATGGCCATAAATACTAAACAGGGGATACAAACACTCTTCTGCTCTGAGAACATCAAAAACAATCTGCTTTATCCTCCCCAGTCAGCATTTGAGAATGCTGTATGTCCACAGAGAAAAGTCAGTAGGGTCTCAGGGCTCAGTCTTTGGAAATAATCAAACTCAGGGCTGAAATCAACCAAATAGAAACAGAAAGAACTATATAAAGAATCAACCAAACCAGGAGCTGGTTCTTTGAGAAAATCAACAAAATATATAAACTCTTAGCCAGACTAACTAGAGGGCACAGAGACATTATCCTAATTAATAAGATCAGCAATGAAAGGGAGACATAACAACAGAAACCGAGGAAATCCAAAACATCATGAGATCCTACTACAAAAACCTATACTCAACAAAATTGGAAAACCTGGATGAAATGGACAATTTTCTAGACAGATACCAGGTACCAAAGTTAAAACAATACCAGATCAAAGATCTAAACAGTCCTATATCTGCTAATGAAATAGAAACAGTCATTAATAGTCTCCCAACCAAAAATAGCCCAGGACCAGATGGGTTTAGTGCAGAGTTTTATCAGACCTTCAAAGGAGACCTAATACCAATACTCCTCAAACTTTTCTACAAAATAGAAACAGAAGGTACTCCACCCAATTCGTTCTAGGAAACCACAATTACTCTGATACCTAAACCACACAAAGATCTAACAAAGAAAGAAAACTTCAGACCAATTTCCCTAATGAATATCGATGCAAAAATACTCAATAAAATTCTTGCAAACTGAATCCAAGAACACATCAAAATGACCATCCATCATGATCAAATAGGCTTCATCCCAGGGATACAGTGATGGTTCAATATACAAAAATCCATCAATGTAATTCACTATGTAAACAATCTCAAAGAAAAAAAATATGATCATCTCATTAGATACTGAGAAATCCAACATCTCTTCATGATAAAAGTCTTGGAAAGATCAGGAATTCAAGGCCCATACTTAAACATAGTAAAAGCAATATACAGAAAACCGTAACCAACATCAAACTAAATGGAGAGAAACTTGAAACAATCCCACTAAAATCACTTGAAATCCTAGCCAGAGAAATTAGACAACAAAAGGAGATCAAATGGATATGAATTGGAAAGGAAGAAGTCAAATTATCACTATTTGCTGATGATATGACAGTATACTTAAGTGATCCCAAAAATTCCACCAGAGAGCTCCTAAACCTGATAAATAACTTTAGCAAAGTAACTGGATATAAAATTAACTCAAGCAAATCAGCGGCCTCCTTCTACACAAAGGATAAACAGGCTGAGAAAGAAATTAGGGAAACAACACCCTTCACAATAGTCGCAAATAATATAAAATACCTTCGTGTGACTCTAACTAAGCAAGTAAAAGATCTGTTTGACAAGAACTTCAAGTCTCTGAAGAAGAAAATTGAAGAAGATCTCAGAAGATGAAAAGATCTCCCATGCTTGCGGATTGGCAGGATTAATATAGTAAAAATGACCATCTTGCTGAAAGCAATGTACAGATTCAATGCGATCCCCATCAAAATTCCAACTCAATTCTTCATAGACTTAGAAGGAGGAATTTACAAATTCATCTGGAATAACAAAAAACCTAGGATAGGGAAAACTATTCTCAACAATAAAGGAACCTCTGGTGGAATCACCATCCCAGACCTTAAGCTGTACTACAGAGCAATTGTGATAAAAACTGCATGGTATTGGTGCAGTGACAGGCAGGTAGATCAATGGAATAGAATTGAAGACCCAGAAATGAACCCACAAACCTATGGCCACTTGATCTTTGACAAAGGAGCTGAAGCCTTCTAGTGGAAAAAAGACAACATTTTCAACAAATGGTACTGGCTCAACTGGCTGTTAGCATGTAGAAGAATGCAAATCGATCCATTCCTATCTCCTTGTACAAAGCTCAAGTCCAAGTGGATCGAGGACCTCCACAAAAAAACCCTATTAAAAATGGGGTACAGAGCTAAACAAAGAATTTTCAACTGATGAATACCGAACTGCTGAGAAGCACCTAAAGAAATGTTCAACATCCTTAGTCATCAGAGAAATGCAAATCAAAACAACCCTGAGATTCCACCTCACACCAGTCAGAATGGCTAAGTTCTAAAACTCAGGTGACAGCAGATGCTGGAGAGGTTGTGTAGAAAGAGGAACACTCCTTCATTGCTGGTGGGACTGCAAGCTGGTACAACCACTCTGGAAATCAGTTTGGCAGTTCTTCAGGAAATTGGACATAGCACTACCAGAGGACCCTGCTATACCACTCCTGTAAATGCTTTTTTATACCCAGAAGATGCTCCAACATATAATAAGGACACATGCTCCACTATATTCATAGCACCCTTATTTATAGTAGCCAGAAACTGGAAACAAACCAAATGTCCCTCAACAGAGGAGTGGATACAGAAATGTGGCACATCTACAGAATGGAGTACTGGTCAGCTATTAAAAAAAATAAATTTATGAAATTCTTAGGTAAATGGATGGATCTGGAGAATATCATCCTGAGTGAGGTAACCCAATCACAAAAGAACAAACACAATATGCACTCTCTGATAAGTGGTTATTAGCCCAGAACTTTGGAATACAGGAAGAACGACCCACAAACTACAAGGAACTCAAGAAGAAGGAAGACCAAAAGGTGGACATTTCATTCCTTCTTAAAA
>NW_022196913.1:9619533-9621888 GCF_008632895.1 Mastomys coucha
GGGAAACTGGGAAAGGAGAAATTTACATGTAAATAAAGAAAATATCTAATAATAAAAAAAAAGAATGAAGCTGGGAAGTGAACTGAAATGGGGAGAACATTGCCCAGAAAAATTGACCACCAGTAGCCCAGATCAGTCAATCACGAAATGGCCTAATCAGACCCTGTTAGGGTTAGTTCTATTTTTGTTCTTAACATGGAATAGCCCCAGCTAGCAGAAACTGTGAACCAGGGAGAGTTTCAGCTCCCACATATAATGTGTTAGTTTTCTTTTGAGACCCTCCACTCCTAACCCTTCATCTTTTGTTACCTCTGGATTTTGAAAAGAGCCATAGCCCAGTACCAACATGAGGTGGCCATCATTGAGTCCCACAAGCTGCTGATTGAAACTCATTGCTTTTCACTCTTCTGATTGTGCAGAGACTGTATAACTTTTTCTTTTCATTTACACAGGGTTAAAAAGGAAGGACAGAGTCTAATTCCTAGCATCTGTTCATTGTTTGACCGAAAGCACATGGGAGGAGTGAGGTTGACTCAAAGCAACTATGGAGAGCAATCAGAACTGGTTAAATGATTTATATGATTGTGGCTTCTTCCATAAGCTAAATGTACTGACACTAAAATGATTAGTTGTAAAGAGCTTATTTCTTCATGCTTTCCATATTACTATAGTAGTTATAACATTGAAAGTTACCAACAGCTAGAAACTGTCAGAATTGTTTTTAACATTTATTTTATTTCTCCTCCTCCTTCCTCTTCCATTTCTCTCTGGGTATGCAAGTCCACATGGCAGTGAGAAGGAGTCATCACATCCCTTGGAGTTGGAGTTCTAAGTGTTTGGAAGTAGTCTGCCATAGATGACTGAGCTGAACTATGATCCTCTGACACAGAACAAGTTCTCTTAACTATATGCCATATTGCCAGCTTCAGAATTGTTTTGTTCTTGGTATAAAATTATTATAATTTGCACTATAATAAGAATCTGATTATTCATTATATCACATAAAACATAAAATATTTTATACCATATAAGAAGGTTATTAAGAAAATCTGCTGAGAACTTTATACATTATAACTCTCTAGAGTCTAGAATTAAGTAAAGAACAAAACAAAAACAACTAACTTTTTAAAACTGTGTCCTGGACAAAATATTTTCAGTTTCTTCTCTTCCTTCTCCTTCTTCACCTCCTCCTTCTCCCCCTCCCCTCCCCTCGCCATCCTTCTCTTTCTTCTCCCTCCTCCTCTTCCTCTTTCTCCTCCTCCTTCTTCCTTCTCTTCCTCCATCTCTTCTTCTTTTCCCCCTCCTCTTCCTCCTACTTCATACTTTAAGAGTAGTCGCTGTAGGTATTCATTGAAGAGCTGGTACAATTCTGCTATAAATCCTTCTGGCCTGATAATTTTTAAATCTGGAAGGATTTTTATTACTATTTCAGTTCTTTGATTTGTTATAGGTCCATTTAAGTTGTTGACTTCTTGGTTTCTTCTTCTTGGTTTAATTTTGCAGTTTGGCTGGATGTTGTAATTCATCCATTTCTGTTATGTTTTTCAGCTCAATAGACTACAGGTTTTTGAAATGCTGTTCTTAAAATGAAATAAAATTTAAAAATATTGTTTCTAAAATAAAATAAGAAATTTAAATATTTAAAATACTTAAAATGTAAAATAATATTCTGAACGTTTTGGTATCTGTTGTAATCTTTTCCTGTTCATTTCTGAAGTGCTACTCTGTGTCCTCTTTTGTTTAGTTGGGCCAAGGGTGGTCTGTTGATCACATTTGTTTTTCATAGAACTAGTCTGCAGTGAGAATTTTTTATTTCCTAAAAAACCCAGTTAAGTTATGTGATTGTTTTTGTTTTAATCTTAGGTATGGAATATAGAGGTGCTTCAGATTGTCCACTAATTATGGTTGTCATGTGTTCTTGCAATAGCATGATTTTTTCCAGATGCAGAGAGTTTACATTTGGAATTCTGGGTTCTTGTGAGAGGGCATAAATGCTAGAGCCCCAGGGAGGCTGCTGTTCAGTCTTCAGCTGTGCCTTCTGCTGCTACTCACTGCTGCTGCTGGTCCCTGCTGTTGCTTATGCTGTTTGCTGGTTTGCTGGATTGCTGGATGGAGATATCCTGGTGCTGAAGATTGGACTTGCCCCTAGGAACCTGATGCCGCTAATCAGCAGGATGTAGTCTAATGAGATTGATGCCCCTTTCCCCTGTAACCTTTCTTGCTTACCTAAATTTGGGGAGTTGGAATAGAATGGGGTGTAGAAGGGAAGTAGAGATTTAAGAACCCAATAAAGTAGCCAGAAAATAGTTACCCAAGTCCTCAGATTCAGTGATTTTCTTTCTTTTTTTTTTTTTT
>NW_022196913.1:9622062-9648392 GCF_008632895.1 Mastomys coucha
AACTCAGAAATCCGCCTGCCTCTGCCTCCCAAGTGCTGGGATTAAAGGCATGCGCCACCACCACCCGGTATTTCATATTTTCTATTGGTTTTTCTTGTGTTCTGTAACCCTCCTGCTTGACCTCATAACCACACCTCTGCCCACCTCCTGCTATTTGTCACGCCTCTCTCCTGTTTCCAGTTACATCGGAAGTCCCACCTCCAGAGACCAAATAAGGAGCTGTTGATTGGGCCGGCATGCTGATGAACTTGGGGGAGGGGTTTTGCCTCACCTATTCTACCTGTTGGCTTGTAACAAAGAGATTATTATTAAATGAAAGATGGCTGAGTGATCGCACTTGAGTGCTGTCTAATTTTTTTAAGAATCTTCCACGTGGATTAAGGTAAGATAAATATAGCTTGCCAGTTTTCTCCTGACTCCATATTCTAGAAAACCCATTCTTATTGTTGCTGCTGGCCAGCAATAGGTGGCTCCCAAACGTTGAGAAGGATTGGAGAAGAAAGGAACAGAGATCTCTTAAATAAATATATTAAGGTATAGAGGGCGGAATGCGCCGATATGGACAGCCAAAGTGCTGTGTTAAGATGGCCAAGGGTGCCGAGTTAGATGGTGAGATCGCCAGGATACTGGCAAATTTGCCATGGACGTAGCCATTTCTCATGGTAAGTGACTTGGTTGTGGGGTTATTTAGAAGGCTGACTGACTCCAGGGAGATGAAGACAGCCTTTTCCCCTAAAAGCTCCGGGTTTGGAGAGCTAATGGGGACCTCCCAGAATGCAGAGGTACAGCACAGCAAGGGCGGGCCATATGGAGGTTCCACCTTCCCTATACTTCTTTCAGGAGAATTCCCTGATTTTAATTTATGTCTTGTTTACATGTATCTATGTGTAAGTTTGTCTTGTCTTGGATGAATGCAGTTGTTTTTTATGTCATTGTCTTACATCTTTGTCCTATTGTACACATGGCCAAGATGGCTGCAGAGCCCCCACCCCTACTCAAAACAGAGCATGTGGGCGGATGCCCAGCAGCGGCTCTGCTAGAAGCTGTGTTTGGGGCACTGCTAGAGAGCAGGTTCCACGCAGGGGACATGGCCCCCTGACAGTCTGGCCGAGCCTTCACGGTTGTTCAGGCAGCTCAGGGCTGCCTGATTTTCTCGTTCTCTAGCTCGGGCAAGACGAGGAACCAAACGTGGGCCTAAGCCAGAGGGATATGGTGCGTGTGTCCCCTGGTAGAACACGGGGCCCCAGCTCGGCCGAGTATGGCGGTTGCGGCATGCTTGCTGGGCTTATTCAGGCCAAGAGCGGCTGCCTGCTTGTCTCTTTCTCTGCCCGCTTACAGCAGAGCACACGGGCACTCGGCCGAGGGTCTGTGTGTCAACATTTAGGGGTTCCGTGCGAAAGTACAACTCCCTGGTGGCCTAGCCAGACCAAAGCCAGCAGCTCTGCTAGTTAATCCTGGCCACTCATGCTGTCTGCCTGGGCGGGTGGCTACAGAAGCCAAAAAGGGCCCTGCTTTCTCTCCCTCTTCTGGGCAGGCTCGTCCCAGGCCAGGGGCCGTACAGTGCAGCCTTGCTGCAGCAGCCCTGGCTTTGGAGGCCCAGCACCACCACCTCTGGTCGGCTAGCTCCAAGAGACAGGCAGACAGCCAGGTGCTCCTCGCCAGCTGATACCAGCACTGGTGCGGTCCCGGCCGAACTCCGCGGATGGTCGTTCACTTACTCTAGCCAGTGAGGTTGGGCTGGGCTGGGAGGCAGAGACATCAAGGGAGCCAGGCAGCGGCTGCCTGCTGCAAGGAGGCACCAGACTCCTGAGCCTCTGCTGTTGCTGCTCTCGGGTTGCAAGGACGACAACAGAGAGCTGCTGAGCTGAGTCCTGAGGTCATGGTGCTGCCCGAGGTCATGGCGCATGTCACTTCTCAGAGCTTGAGACAGCCCGGACTCCAGACAACAAACAAACAGGGCCCAAAACCCCAGCTTGGCCAAATTTGGCAGCACGGTGCAGTAAACAAAGTTGCCATGGCAGCGTGCATGCGTGCAGATATTGCGCTCTCCTTGATGCCACCTAGCGCCATCTAGGGGTATGATAATAAATTACAAGCTAGTGATTCTCACAGCTGCTTAATTTTATACAATAGCTATGCTTTAAATTATGGGCTTAGCACAAAACTTGCTAGCTACAGTTCAGAGACAAAGAGACAGGGCTTACTTAAAGGGCTTTGTGGTGTAAAAATAATATTTTTTAATATTAATTTAAAGAGTATAAATTGTTTATAATTGGGCCTTACCTTCTAAAAACTATAGTTATTGCTTATTATTACTTAAAACATTAAGACAAAGGTAGAAAAAGCTAAAAAACAGCTGTGGCCAGTATATGCCTACTGCCATCTTTAATTACTAACTTAAATAAATAAAAGTGGTAAAAACAAAATTTATAACTGGTAAGGAGATATTAGTGAAAGTTTATGTAGTGCCAAACAAGTTCTTCATAAACTGTTTCAAAAAGGTTTGCGCCCTAAAAACTGTTCATAGTCACCCAAATAAAGTTTCTTTTTGTTACTGACAATGTTTTTTCAACATCAAGGTTATTATAAATCTTTTTAGCTTACTATTGTACTAAACATGCCTAAAAAAGTCTTCCTAAATTTTGCCTCTCCCTTACCTCTAAAAAATAGTTTTTTAGGCAGAAACTGGGACTTTAGAAAATCAATGAAGTCATAAAACTTATAAAAAATTACAATCTAGCTTACCTACTCCATGTAAAGTTATTAAATATTTAAGGTTGTTTTTCTCTCTACATCCTTATAATTTTAAAGATTAAAAAAGATATTGCCTTTAATATTGGCTAAAAAACTTACATTTAATCAATTACATCTCTTTAACAAAGAGAGAACATTGATACAACTTCTCTCATACTCTAAATAAAGTTTAATATCTTATTATGAAGCTGTTGCATATAAAAAAATTATATGATATATTCATAAAGATATTTTAAAGAATATGTTTAAAAACATTTTTTCTTTCATTAACACCTAAATAGACATCTATTTCTTCAACAAACTGTTAAATTGGTTATTACAAAATATTAATTGATATTTGACTTATTACTTAGTAAAAACTTTTTTAGACAAAAATTGATATTTCTCTAAAATAAACAAATTGTTTTAACTTGTACTTTATATTTCTTATAAACATATATCTATGTCCTATAACAATATATCACCTCTTTAGCCCTTTTATTAAAAAATTTATACATAGTCATGTTTTATGTTATGTGTGTGAGTACACTGTAACTATACAGATGGCCATGAGCTATCGTGTGTCTGCTGAAAATTAAACTCAAGACCTTCTGCTGATCCTACTTGCTCCAGTGTAATTCACTCTGACTGTCTTCAGACGCACCAGAAGAGGGCGTCTGGTATCATTGTGGGTGGTTTTGAGCCACCATGTGGTTGCTGAGATCCGAACTCAGGACCTTCAGAGGAACAGTCGGTGCTCTTGCCTGCTGGGCCATCTTGCCCAGCACTAAGTCACATGTCTTATTCTCATAATTTTCTCCCTGTGTCTACACATATAATCAAATTGTGTGCTATAGTTTCTATTTATCAAGTATTAAAATTAAGCCTTATATATATAAGGCGCCCATGTATAGATACATATATATATTTAAATTCTCTATTACTTATGTTATCTAGACATTTTTAAAATATAATTTTGATTTCAAAATTAAAATTAAAATATACACATGTGACTATTCCTTCTCAGGCTTTCAAGCTATTATTGCTTAAACATAAATGATGTATTAATTGGTTATTGGCTATAATATATTTCTATATTTAATGTTCTTTATGGAACTGACTATTATAGTCATACATTTAAGACATATCAACAATTTATTGTTACCCATATTTCTAAAATAATTTAAGTCTCAAAAGACAAAATTTACTCAATGTGCACTCCGCACTTTGAGAATTTTATATTTAAATATTAAAAGGAGGGAGAATATGCACTGCACTACACTGCACTGCACTGCACTGCACTGCACTCTACCCCAGGAGCATCTTGTTTTTCTTTTAAAGACATGTTTTGCTTTTTTGATTTGTTGAATAATATTTCATATTTTGCCTCTTTTAAGACACACTTCGCTTTTTGCTTATGTTTAAAGGCATATTGCCTTTCACTTGTCTTGAAAAATCCATAATGAAATGGTGTGTCACTCCACTTACTAACACATTGTTTTTCCTAACCCCACCTTGATCTTGGGAAGGGGCTCCATTGGTGTTGTTACACAATGACAGCCTATACATTAATTTGTCAAGTGGATACAGACATAAAATCTTTTTATAGACAAGTTTTTGTGCCAATAATATTGGCTAAACATTTTTACTGACCAGCAAAGTTTGCTTGGCTGAAATGGACTCCACCTTTTCCTAAGAGTCAACATTGGCTTCCCTCTATGCCTAGAGGTCAAGCCTTGGGCCTAAGAGTTGCTAATTTGCAACTAAAGTGCCTGAGACATCTTCAAGTTATTGTTATTTTTAAACTTTTAAGTCTTTATATCAAGCAGACTCATTCCCAGAGTACAAAACAATCAAAATTCGTTCATTCTCGGAGCCCTATTTACTTAAAAAACAGGCTCAGTCCCAGACCTTTCCTTCTCCAAACTCAATCTCAGAGTTTCTAACATGAAAGTTACTTATTACAACTGAATTAAAAGCCTATTAAAGGCAAAGCTATTGAAGAGGCTCCTAGCTTGGGAGCTACTATTTCGCAACTCAACTAGGTGTCTACGCCCAGCTGCCCCTCAACACACCAGTGCTGCTTCACATGAACTTCAAGAAAAGTGGACTCTAGAGAGTCTGTGGTAGTTCCTGGACTTTGCAGGCAATAAAGGCATGTCTTGACATTATAGGCATGTATGAAGTGTATTTAATAATCTGTCTCTGCAGCTATGTCTCTGGTGGTATCAACCTAAGACAGAGGCACGTGTCAAGTGGCTGTGTTTTTTGAATAAACACATAATAAGCCCAGTTTGTAGAATCAAACAAGCTGCACATGACACTGATGACTGGTAAGATGCCGTTCAGTAGTATATTCCACAGATTATAACCTTCAAGCACCATAAGACTTTCTGTATAAGATTGTGCCCTTTGAGTATGCCTTTAACCTGCTGTTTTCTAATAAGGGAGGAATTGCAACCCTCTTGCTTGACCCTGCCTGCCTCTCATAATCACACCTCTCTGCCCACCTCCTGCTATTTGACACACCTCTCTCCTGGTTCCAGTTATATTGGAAGTCCCACCTCCAGAGATTGAATAAGGAGCTGCTGATTGGGCCGGCATGCAGATGAATGTGGGGGAGGGGTTTTGCCTCACCTATTCTACCTGTTGGCTTGTAACAAAGAGATTATTATTAAATGAAAGATGGCTGAGTGATCGCATTTGAGTGCTGTCTAATTTTTTTTAAGAACCTTCCACGTGGATTAAGGTAACATTAATATGGCTTGCCAATTTTCTCCTGACTCCATATTCCAGAAAACCCATTTTTAATGTTGCCGCTGGCCGGCAACAGTGTTCCAAATTTTGAATTGTATCACTGAGCAATTTATTTATGATTCTTCTATTCTTTTCATGTAGGCACTTAGAGATATAAATTTCCCTTGTAAATTTTTAATAAATTGTGTATTTACTAGAAATCTGTCTTTTGTCAATTTTAAGTGTTATTGCATTATGATTAGTTAAGAACAGAGAATCATTTCAAATTTTCTGAATTTGTAAAAATTTGTTTTGTGTCACAAGTTATGGTTTATTTTAGAAAAGATTCTCTGTGTTACTAGGTAGAACATTTATTCTTTGATGTTTGGGTATACTATTCTATACATATATTAAATCTATTTGATGTATGATAATTTTGTTTTTCTATCTATGTTTCTGTCTGATTAACTGTCTATTGGAGAAAGTAGGACATTAAAATTATCCACTAATGAATTTATGCAATCTATATTTTTAAATCTAGTTGTAGGGTTTAATTTTTATCGTATTGGGCATCCAAAAGTTTGATATTCATCTCTATCTTGATCTCTATCTATCTGTATCTCTATCTACATCTACATTTGGGATAGTAATGCTCTTTTAGTTAACTGTTCCCCTGATTAGAATGAAGAGTACTTTTTAACTCTCCTGTTTATTTTTAGTCTATTTTTTCAGCTATTAGAATAGCAGCACCAGCTTGCTTTCTGTTGCCATTTTACTGGCCACCATTTTATTTTAAGTCAGTGCATAGCTTTAAAAAAATCATATTTCCTGCAGACAACAGATAGGTAGGTTTTGTTTTTTGATTCATTTAGAAAACTTGTATCTTTTGATTAGAGAATTGAGGCCATTGATAGTTAAAATAGTTATTGGAATGTTTGTGTTACTTGTGGTCATCATGTTGTTGATTTTTGGTGTTGTTTGTGTTATCATATATTTAACATTACAAATATAAACATGCATGGTCATATTTTATGCATAAGTGAAAGGCATAGTTGCAAATCATTGTCATTTTTCCTGTAAGTGCAGATTATGAATGATTCACAAAATTACATATATTTTTCACTTTTCTGGAACTAAATTATATTACATCTGAAACTGAGAAATATGTTTATATATAAAAAGGCAATGGAATTATTGAGTTAATAATTTACTTGGGGTTACCAGGTGAAAAGCTAACACTTTAAACTGCCTCAATCTGAAACTGCTTTACTTAGTATAAAATGGTGAACTTTGCTCCTTATAGTCTCAGTTGTTAGAAAGAAGGCATTTGCTCAAGCTTGCCTTCAGAGACTCAGTGACTCAACAGCTACATTATTACTAGCTGCCAACCCTTTAAAAGATCCTTCCTATCCTGGACACGACAGATGCTTCTCTTGGTCTTCTTTTTTGGCTATCTATTCATCTGCCTTTGTTTCCTTCTCATTCTCTTTCTTGTTTCTGTTTTCGGTCTCTCTGTCTGTCTGCCTATCTTTGCCATTCTCTCTTTCTGTTAGTCTCTCTGTTGACCTACTTGTCTCTTTCATTCTCTCTGTCTCTCTGTCTCTGTCTCTGTCTCTGTCTCTGTCTCTCTCTCTCTCTCTCTGTCTCTCTCTCTCTCTATGTCTCATGTTCCCCCACCTCTATGAACTTTTTACTTGAGATCTGTTATACAGTGTGATTTCTTTGTGGCATACCTTGGCAAAGACCTGCCAGGTACCTCTGCTGCTTAGCCCTAACATTGCACCAATGACATTGTAGGATCTACTGGTGTCTAGTGCTCTTCCCATGAGTGTTTGAACCACACCATGACCCAGTCTACCTGCAACAAATCCACCTTGCAGTCTACTGATCAGTAGGCCTTCCATTCATTCCCAGCAACTAGTGTAAATGCTTCTCCGAGTCTTTGGTGGAGCTACCCACCTCTTAATGTTTCTCCCAGTGAATATTTTTCTTGTTGATATGGATTTTGCTTTCTCTCTCTCTCTCTCTCTCTCTCTCTCTCTCTCTCTCTCTCTCATGTTCCCCCACCTCTATGAAGTTTTTACTTGAGATCTGTTATACAGTGTGATTTCTTTGTGGCATACCTTGGCAAAGACCTGCCAGGTACTTGATTTGTTTGAAGACTATTGGAGTATTTATAAACATTAAATATCAATGAATTAGAACTATGATTGAAGAACTTTAAATGTTTAATAAAATCTCCTTAAGTTTTACAAATAAATACCAAGTTATTAAATGCAATTTTTTTTACCACCAATTGAAGAATGTTTAATTTTAGAATAGCAACTGCATTAATCAATTCAGAGGCTGAAAGCAAATGTTTTCTTTTATAAAGTTGAGTAAAACATAGAGAATAAGATGTGTATTTACTGTTTCTTAAATTGCAAGGGAAAAAAGATCCAACATCATCTTATATTTACAGTTAGTTGTTTTCTTTTAAACCTGCAAAGAGAAGTGAGCTACTGATAGACAAAGAAAAGGTGAAACATTACCACCCTGTCTCAAGAGTTGGGAAGGACTTTGGAGACCATGAAGCTCACTGTTTAACATAGAATGTTCCTATCCCTCAGAGCTCAAAGTCTAATGTGTGGTATATTAAATTAAATTCCAGATATGATTTATTATAGTTTTCCTTAAATAAGAAAGGATTTCTCCCTATGACTTTGGTGAAGAAAAGTCACAATCAGAAGAAAGCTTTATTTTCCTCAAAACAATGGAAAATTTGTCACACAGATGTTATAGAAAATGTCAAAATACAATCATAACATTTTACAATTCACTACACAGACTGGTAAAGGACGAGGGGTCAACTTGTGGAATCCTCTCCAGAATAATAACCTTACACCAATGAGAACAGAATAGAGATGTATTCACTAAACTAGGAAACTTCTTGGAAGACTTCTGTTCCATGTCCAATTTGCATTTTCACTTCATACTTTAACATCATAAGGTAGGGCCAGCAGGCAAGCAAGCAGATTTGCCAGAAACATGCATGGTAGTTAGCTTTTTGCTTTTCCAAGGCACGTGTTATAATTGTCAGGCTAAGTTTTAGTGGTCAATTTGCTAATCATAATAACTATTCCATGTCAGCTATTTCTCTAGGTTGTTCTGTTCCAGGTAGTAAAGTGAAGTCACCCTTGGAAATGGGAGTACAAACTGTGCTTAACATCAATCATGAACTACATTAATAAATCACTATCAAATGATCTTTCTTTTCTTTTTTCTGTGACTTCAAACTGTGCAGAAGAACTAACATAACTCATCTCATCTTTGCTCATTACCTTCAGAAGTTGTTTTTGTGATACTGACCATCTGAGTCAATCATGACAAAGAAGGAGACTGAGTCAATGACCAGGAATCTTCTACAAAACTAAGTACCGTAACAATTAATTTTCATGGAGCATTTTATAAAAGTAACTTGAAAAGAATTAGTCCTAGACACCATATTCAGCATGGGTTGGTCCTGGAAATCTTACTGGGGAGCCAGGGAATGAAGAAAGGACAGAAAAACATAGAAAAGAGGAACCAAGAGGGCCATGCACACTATGCTGGACTACCACCAACTAACCAAAAATCTGGAAACTCAACAAGTTTGTTATGCATAGTACTAAAAGCAGGGGTTATCTAGTCTCAGTGATGTTGGTTTTAAAAAAATCTTAAATGTTTAATTTTACCAAAAAGACTCAGGAGCCAATGCTAGGGTAAAAGCCTGCTAACTCAGAGAGGCATAGAAAGCCCCCAGCTGACCTTCATTCTTAACTGACCTCCAAAAGAGAAGTTCTCATTCTCCATATCATCTCTCAAACCCCTCAGACTAAATGTACCCTCCTTCTACTTCCTGTGTGTCTCTGTTCATCCTTTCTGGTTTCCTCTTCCTCTCTCTGATTTTTTTCCCTATGTTCACTCCTTGTTAATGTGCTACTTGCTCTGCCTCTTGACCTACAGTTGCCTTTTCATAATCCTCTTTACAAAGAACAGAAAACTCTTGGATTTAAGGTGTGTGCTATAGTTGAGTCACACCACAACAGGTGTTTCTAGTAACTAGAAATTGGTTTTTCCAGTAAACAACACAATCTTGTGTTACAGTGTGATCAAATATTTTGCAACATTTCTGCCTTTTTACTTAAATAATAAAAAAAAAGATTTTTAACTCTATCACAGTAAAGCTACAAATAATAAAGTTATTTCTGCCAACCTTTCCACAATGTCCAGCTTGGTTGTATTTGGCAATCTTAAGATTAAGTATCTTGAATTCAAAGTTCTGTAAAATGTTAGTGTCAATCTCATATGAACTCAGCAATTTGAATGTCCTGAACAGATTGTTGTCCAAGGGTAATATCTGGGTGATGTTTGTCAACTTAGTGTCAATCATGACTAGGTAGAGCCTAGCAGTCAACCCAAAGGTGTCCACTGTTTCTGTTGAACCTGGCAGCATAAGAGGAAGGGTGCAATTTTGCCTACTTGTTAGTGTTACCACACTCCACTGATTCTTCATTGCAGGCCCTAATCATCTTCTTAGAGATTTCAAAGTTTTACTGTTAGGAATGGTATAAAATGTACGTATTTTATATACCATATTCAGCAGATCGCAGAGGTTTGAGGACCACAATCTATTAAGTACATGAGAGGTATACAAACTTTATTCCTTGTTATCTGATTCAGGCTCAAACGGGAAAAAAATCTTACAGGAAGCTAGATCAATCTTTTCCTAGAATTACTTAGTATTTTGTATGACTGCTAGTATCACTGAAAGACCCCCAGAGCTAAGGAGATGTGGGCTTCCTCCCCCTTTGCCTCAAGAGTTTCGAAAGTGAAATGGTGCCTGATCCAGGTCTGCAGATGCCACCTGCAGAGAGAATGCCTGACTACCTTAGATCAAAGACTGTCGGACTTGCCTTTGAAATTCCCTTCCTCCGGTCTCGTGTTTATGTTAAATTGCTTGGTTTCAGTTAGCCCTTGGTTTCGATTATGCCTCTGGTCATATAAACTCAGTTTTCCCCTAGTAAAAACACACCTTGATACAGCTACCTGGTGTCCATCTCTTTGTCTCTCTCTCACCTGCTTGTATTCACAGGTACTCAATAATCCAAGAGCACCCATGGAGTGAGGGTCTGCTGGCCCGACCCCCACAGGGAAACCCTCACTCAAGTCTTGGGATGACACAACCACCCAATAACTCATTAGAGACCAACCTTGATGCAACCGCATGAGGTTTATTCAGGGGAAACCAGTATACTGCAGACGAGCTCGTAGCCCAGGGGCAGAGGAGCTCAACCCCAAGCACAAGAAGTGAGGGGTATTTAAAGGGAAAAAATCACAGTCTAGGGGGGGTGAGGGGGTAACCAAGGACACATAACAAGAGAACAGTGGAAAATTCTAACAGGACCCAAGCCCTACTCATTATTCACAAGAATGTGGTCTGGTCAATGCTTTCACTTTATGGCTGACCGTTCCCTAGAACCACCCAGATGGTTTATACCCTGCTTTTTATTCTTGGACCTAACAAGGGGGGGGGGCTTTGTGGCCAACAGGTTTCTGAAACTGGCTAGTCTATATTCCTGGCTCGTTACAGAGGTCTTCCATGCCCTTTTAGGTAAAGGTTATGCATTATACATACATTTCTATTAAATGCTCTCATTTTAAAATTCTAAAATTCTTCAGCTTTTCATCACAACAGAAAGCTTATATATACACATAATAATCTTATAGATTTTAAGATAGTATTTATACCTTAAGAAAAGTTCTAGAGAGTCAAAGGAAAAACAAAAGATTGTGAGATCAGTGGCAATAGATCAGTTCCTCACTTTTTATTTTCCTCTGTTCCATAGCAGGGGGTCTTCTGATATGAGACAGAAATTTTGGATTTTTTTATTTAAAGCATATGTGGCTTTAGAGAAGGAGAGAGCCCTGCTTCAACCCTAAAACCAATTTTAATTATTAATTGATTTTGGACCATATAAATACCATTTCCTCTTATGCCTGTAGAGGGTAGCAGAGACAAGCATTTGGGAATCTTCCATGAGTGGGCCAACTGCATGATGGGAGGAAAGAACAGAGCATCTGCCTAGGCTGTCCTGTCCCACATCGGATAGTTGTCCAGTGGGAAGGGGCCTCTGTGCTGGCATGGGTGTCAGAGCTGGACCAGGGCTCCAAGCTGTGGTTTCAGGCCAGTCAGCTGGAGGTGTAACCCTTCCCCAACCCAGGGCTGTTCCTTTTGGCCGGTTCTTTCTTTCCTAGGGCAAAATATTTTTGGCAACAGAGAAAGTATTATCTTTCAATTGAAAAAAAGTCTTTTGAAATGTTGAAACTAAATATACCTTAGTATATGCAGATAAATAAACCTATATTCCTTCTTCTCCTTATATAAGATAGAGAGATAATCTCTTTATATAAGATTCAAGACATAAGTGTATTTTATTTTAGATCACAAAGGACACTTCATTCACTTTCAATTTCATCCTGCCTTTTGCAAGCGGCTTTTAAATTTAAATCACTAATGCCCTTGTGCCTGCCTCTGCCTCAAAGGGCTGGGATTAAAGGCAACTGCCTCCCAAATTCTGGGATTAAAGGTGTGAATTTTGCCTCTCCCTTACCTCAGTAAATTCGTTTTTTATTGGCAATTACAAAAATTTTACAGACATATCCAATTGTAGTTCTATCTCTCTACAATCTATAACTTAAAAATTATTAGATATTGATTTTAATATTTGACTAAATAATTTACATTTAAATTATTTGTCTCTAATCAGTACATAAAGCTATTGCCTTGATTTTGCTCAATATAAATAAGTATATTGCTCATTTCAAGTTACTCTTAACTAGATCACATTATATACATCTTTAAAAGGTTACTGGTTATATTTATAGCCTCTACAGAATATAGAAGAAGCTTGTCTGTAGCGATCAATTCACATTTCTATAATAAAATTTAATATGTTATTATATAGCTGATATATAGATATATATAAATAATTATATTATAAATGATTATATAATATACTTATATAATTATATAATATAATTATACATAATTATATAATATATTCCTGTAGATATTTTAAAGGGAATGTTTTAAAACATTCTTTCTTTCATTTAACCTAAAGACATCTATTTCTTCTACCAACATTTAAGTTGGTTATTACAAAATACTAATAGATATTTGGCTTATTACTTAATTGGAATTTTAGACAAAAAATGATATTTCTCTATAGTAAAGAAATTGTTTTATTCTTACTGAATAACTCATATTTAAGACACATACCTTATTTTATGTGTGTTAATACACTGTGACTGTGCAGATGGCCATAAGCTATCACGGGTGTCTGCTAGAATTAAAATCAGAAGGTTCTGCTGATTCTGCTTGCTCCAGTGTAATCCACTGAGAATATATTCAGATGCGCCAGAGTAGGACATCTGGTATCACTGTGGGTGGTTGTGGGCCATAATGTGGTTGCTGAGATCGAACTCAAGACCTTCAGAGGAGCAGTCACTGCTCTGGTCTACTAGGCCACCTTGCCCAATGCTAAGTCACATGTTCTATTCTCCCCATTCCTACACATATTATCAAAATTTAGCCTTATCTTTTTTTTTTTAATATATAGAAACTCATACATATTTAAGTTCTTTTTTACTTATAATATCTGGTCAATTTTAAAATATGATTTTGATCTCTAAATTAATAGTAATATATACACATGTGACTATTTCTTCTCAAATTCTTAAGTTATGATTGCTTATACATAAATGATTTATTAATTAGTTTTTGGCTATATTCCTTTTTTAATATATTTATTGTTCCTTTTGGAACTGACAGATTGTCAATTCTTATTTGAATTTTAAAGGAAGGAGGATATGCACTCCTCCCTGAGAGCGTCTTTGCTCTAGTTTTCGCTTATATTAAGAGACATGTTTTGCCTTTTTGATTATGTTGAATTATTTCATTTTTTCGCCTCTTTTAAGGTATGCTTTGTTTTTGCTCATGTTTAAAGACATGTTGCCTTTCGCTGGTTTTAAAAAATCCATTATGAAATGGCGTGTCACTCCACTTTCTAACACATTTTTATTCTTTACCCCACCTTGTTCTGGGGAAGGGGCTCCTTTGTTGTTGATACACAATGGCGGCCTTATACCTTTATTTGCCAAGTGGATACAGACACAGTATTCTTTTATAGACTTGTTTTTGTGCCAAATCTATTGGCTGAACATTTTTTACTGGCCAACAGAGTTTGGCTGTAAGAGACTCCACCGTTTTCTAAGAGTCAACATTGATTTCCCTCTATACCTAGAGGCCAAACCTTGGGCCTAAGCATTGCTAATTGGCAACTAATGTGCCTGAGGCATCTTCTAGTTATTGTTATCTTTAATCTTTTAAGTTCTTATATCAAACAGGCTCACTCCTGGAGCTCTTCTTCTCTAAGCTCAGTCTCGGAGCTTCTAACATGAAAGTTATTGACAACTGAACTAAAGACCTGTTGAAGGCAAAGCCATTGAAAAGGCTCCTAGCTGGGGAGCTACTACTCCAGAACTCAACTAAGATGTCTACGGCCATACCACCCTGAATGCGCCTGATCTCGTCTGATCTTAGAAACTAAGCAGGGTCGGGCCTGGTTAGTATTTGGATAGGGCACCCAGATGAAGATGTCTACGCCCAGCTGCCCATCAGCACACCAGCGCTGCCTTACATAGACTTCACAGAAGATAGACTACAGAGAGCCTGTGGCAAATCCCGGACTCTGCAAGTGTTAAAGGCATATCTTGGCATTTTGTATGGATGGATGGTGCAGTGAAGCATCTGTTTCTCTGGTGGTGAAGTCAACCCAGACAGAGACACATTCCGAGGCTTTGTCATATAGTCTGAGATGATGGAAACAGAGAGGTATACAGAGCTCTCCAGCTAAAACACCATGATGTTTCCCATACAGAATATGTGCCAAGCTCCATGGCCTTTATCCTACTTTTTGTTTATAACTAAAAGAACTCACTGTCTGTTTTCTAATATAAAGGGAGGAATTGTTACCCTCCTGGTTTGAATCCTGCCTCTCTTAACCACACCTCTCTGCCCACCTCCTGCTATTTGCCACGCATCCAACCTGGTTCCAGTTGCATTCAGAAGTTCCACCTCCGTAGAAAAAAAGAGGAAGTTGCTGATTGGACTGGCACGCTGACATACTTGGGGGGAGTGGTTTTGCCTCAGGTACTATACCTGTTGGGGGAACAAAGGTTTATCATTAAAGGTTTAAGATGGCTGAGTTATAAAATCTCCTGTCTAATGGTTTTAAGGTACCTTCCTTGTGGGTAAGTATAACTTTGTCCACCCTGCCTCCTCCTATCTCTTTTTATCTCCTCCTATTTCCTTCTAACTCCATATTCCAGGTAACCCACTGTTTTAACGTTGCTGGTAGACAGCAACAGACCAAGGGCCTCTCCTCCCATTGATGACTGACTAGGTCATCCTCTGCTACATATGCAGCTGAGGTCATGGGTCTCACCATGTCTACTCTTTGGTTGGTGGTTTAGTCTCTGGGAGCTCTGAGTTCTTTCTAGCTTCTGGCAATTATAAATAAAGCTATCATGAACATAGTGGACTATGAGTCCTTATTTTATGATGGAGCATCTCCTGGGTATATGCCCAGAAGTGGTATTGCTGGGTCCTCCAGTAGTACTATGTCCAGTTTTCTAAGGAATCACCAAACTGATTTCCAGAGTGGTTGTGTCAGCTTGCAATCCCACCAATAATAAAGGAGTGTTTCTCTTTCTCTACAACCTTGCCAGCATCTACTGTTAATTGAGTTTTTTTTTTTTGGTTTTTTGAGACAGAGTTTCTCTGTATAACCGTGGCTGTCCTGGAACTCACTCTGTAGACGAGGCTGGCCTCGAACTCAGAAATCCACCTGCCTCTGCCTCCCAAGTGCTGGGATTAAAGGCGTGCGCCACCACCGCCCGGCTGTTAACTGAGTTTTTGATCTTAGCCATTTTGACTGGTGGGAGGTGTAATCTCAGGATTGTTTTGATTTGCATTTCCCTGATGACTAAGGATGTTGAACATTTCTTTAGGTGCTTCCCAGCCATTTGGTATTCCTTAGTTGAGAGTTCTTTGTTTAGCTCTGTACCTCATTTTTTTATAAGGTTATTTGGTTCTCTGGATTCTAACTTCTTGAGTTCTTCGTATATATTGGATATTAGTCCTCTTTCTGATATAGGATTGGTAAAGATCTTTTCCCAATCTCTTGGTTGCCATTTTGTCCTATTAACAGTGTCTTTTGCCTTACAGAACCTTTGCAATTTCATAAGGTCCTATTTTCAATTCTTGATCTTAGAGCATAAACTATTAGTGTTCTGTTCAGGAGAATTTCCCTTGTGCCCATGTGCTCAAGGCTCTTCCCCACTTTCTTTTCTGTTAGTTTCAGTGTATCTGGTTTTATGTGGAGGTCCTTGATCCACTTGGACTTGAGCTTTGTACAAGGAGATAGGAATGGATTGATTTGCATTCTTCTACATGGTAACCATCAGTTGAGACAGTCCCATTTGTTTAAAATGCTGTCTTTTTTCCATTGGATGATTTTATCTCCTTTGCTAAAGATCAAGTGATCATAGGTGTGTGGGTTCATTTCTGGGTCTTCAATTCTATTCCATTGATCAACATGTCTGTCAGTGCACTAATAAGGTAAACGTTTTGTAAGGCAAGATTCACACCATGCTATCTTATTTGGCCATTGCAGGAGGAGATTTTTACAAAGATATGATATGCACTTAGCTGAAGTGAGAGGTTTGAACAAGCAAGTAGTTTAACAAAAAATTATCTGGGGCATCTTGATATAAGGTTCTTCGAAGAGAGCTGGGTAATTTTCCAGGGAATTTTCCATCAAGGAGATCAAATTCTAGTTGAACCTGAAATACTCTCAGTAGCAATATGAGATGAAGTATCCCTACACTGTCTGTCCTTGTTAAAAAAAAAGTACTCAGTGTAAACAAAAAACAGTATATTTTGTCACAAAGAGCATGATCTTATATGTAGAAATTCCACTAACATATCTGCATATTAAAACTAATCTCTAAAAGTTAAAAAATATCAAGAAACAAAAGTCACCATCAAGTATTCATTCCTTAGAGTCACCAAAATGAGAAATAAGCCAGTGACATCACAATATAGGTTGTATATATTGGTGTCACTTGTCAGCATCAACTGGAAACAGGCTGTCAGGGTAGCCAGGCATGGAAAGTCACTCCATGCAGCTGGAGAAGCAGGAAAGGGGCCAATAATGACCTAAATTGTTTTGATCAAAACCATCAACTTTACTTCCTTTTGTAATGTTTTCTTGGTTGATTTCTCATTCATTCTTGAACTCTGTGATATTCCCTGAACCTCCAGGTAGGATGTATATGATTCTTTGAATCAGAAATGTTCCCTATCAACTCATATATTTGAACACTTGCTCTTCAGCTGATCATGCAGTTTGGAGAGGTTAACAGGACCTTTAGCATCTAAAGCTTTGCTGGAGAAGAATGCTACTAGGGGAAAGCTCTGAGTGAGATCTCTCTCTCTCTCTCTCTCTCTCTCTCTCTCTATCTATCTATCTATCTCTCTATCTCTCTATCTCTCTCTGCTTCCTGTATGTGGATAAAAATATCATCGTCCAGCTTCCTGCTCTTACATTATCTATCATTATGGACTCTATCCCTCTAAAACTAAATGAACATTTGCTCCTTTAATTTGTTTGTCAAGGTATTTTACCACAATAACATAAAATCAAGCAATGTCAGGTGAAACAGATTGTCCCATTTGGGTATGAGCATTTCATAGCCAGTCATTCATTTTGAGTAGTGGCAAGTCTCTGTGTTAACCACTGACCACTCTAACAGCAACAACAACAACAACAACAACAACAATGTAGGGGGAGTGATCCAGCAATTTATAGGTATAGAGATAATTATTTAGAAGCCACATTGATGCTGTGCCCATTTATCAGAATAACAGTAATAGGTTCTATCAAAGAGCATATAGCTTTCCTGGCCATGGATTATTAGTGAGTTGTATAGTATGTATGACTTCCCTCCCATGAACCTGGAATTAAGTTATTTAAGAAAAGTATTGTGTAAATCCATAACATCCATGCTGTTATTCTACCAATGGACATATCTTGCTTGGTAGAAGTTCACAGCATATTGTAGAGTTGTTCATAAGTAGATAAGACTTTTCTGCCCCAGTAGCCTGAATAGAATCTATTGGTACTCACTGTGAAAGTGAGCACTCTGGATGGAAGCTTCAAAATCAATACCAGCTAAATTTCTTCATTTTTTTTTGTTTTTTTATTGCACATCACTCCTTTGTTGTACTTATCTGAAAAGGGATGTAGTTGTTATGCCCAAATGAATTTTGAACCCACACAGTATGGTCAAGCAGCTGGAACATGATTCAGACAGTGAAAGATAAAACCTTGGACATGATCAAGGGGCACTTCACCTCTACAAAACAAGAGAAGGCAACTAAGCACAGCAAGAGGGTCAAGGAGTTTATGCCATTTTATATGAGGAATGGCTTATTTTCTGGTGACCACATGGGACTGTTTCAACTGCCACTAGCAACCTTAGAGTTGCTTTTGTGTGCTGATATACATACATATACTTTTTTATGAAGGGGGTGTGTAAAAGTAAATGTAACACATAGACTTGACAAGATTGATCCCAACCTTCTAGGGCTAGCAGCTCCTTTAAGGTCAGAGAGAATGTAGGGTTAATATCACTATGAGGTTACTTTCACTCTCCACTGGAATGACTATGCCCCCGTTACCTAATTATGGGAAGAGCACAGGACAGGTTCCAGGGACAAAACTGGACAGCAGCTTCTCCTCATTGGTCATACCACAGCACAGTATCTCTCTGATTTCTTCCTAAGCAGACCCTTAGTAAATGAAGAACTAAGAAAAACTATTATTACTATTTCTCAACTTTCCTGGTATAGGGAGCCATCCCTAGATGTGGACCAAGAACCTGAACCCCCAGAGGTATTATTCTGACTAGATTCTATGAAGGGAATGGGTGCAGGGGATAAAATTCTAAAATGAAAACTGGAACTGAAGGTTCTCATCTGCAGCTATGACTTAAACTGAAGATTCTAAAGCTGAAGTCAGTGTGGCAGGTGCTGCGGAGGGTGCAGGAGGCAGGAACAGGCAGGGACAGTATTGAGTTATGAGTCTGCTTCCTCACCTTCACTTCTTCCCCTTGTTCTGAGCAGCCACAGCTTCCGTGGCTTTAGGCACGGTTACCTCATCTCTTAGGAAACGCAAGCAAGGGCTTGTTGGGCTTCAAGTTCTTGTTCAGTTCACTCACAATGGGAATGCCCGTTGCCAGATTCAGCTCCTTGATGGCCTCTTTTGAGAGACCCTTCAGATGCTGAATACCCTGAAGGCTGTTGCTATGGGCAGCAATTAAGACCTCTTTCCCCTCCTTGATCTGGGGGACAATTTCTTTATTCCAGAAGGGCAGTGCTCTGGCAGTAGTATCCTTCAGGTTCTCACAGGAGGGTAGCTAGTTTTCAGTAAGTTCTGGACATCGATCCTTGCTGATGTTGCTGTGATCAGGTTCCATTGGAGGTGGTGGAACATCATAAGATTGTCTCCATATTTTTACCTGTGCCTCACCATGCTTAGCAGCAGTTTCTGCTTTATTGAGACCCACATAGTGTCTCTCATTGAGGCTCCAAGTCCTGATGACTAGCAACCACATTGGGTCAATGGCATCTAGAACTGTCCAGAGAGTCTTGGTTGCTCTCTCCAGGACAGAGGTGAAGCAGATGTCAAATTCATAGCCAGGTTCTTGCAATGCCTGCCCACCACACTCCACCTCCTGGTGGCCCTCCAAGGTCAGGCCCATGTTGAACCAACTGCTGAAGCCTTCTCCAGGTTCCAGGTGCTCTCGACATACCAGATCAGCACCAACTTGTAGGCAGCCATGACAACCGGCAGAGGATGTGGCAGCAAGTCTCTTCATGTATTTTGACCAAAGTATCATGTCTTCAATGTTAAGGTCTTACTATCAAGTTCTGGTTGGCAACTAAAATTAATGGCAATGAACTCTATTAGTTTGGAGCTTTTGGTCAACAAGTTTACAGGAGGCATGTAGATATGTAGGCATGGTAGACATGGTACTAGACTTTTTGTTTGACAGTCAATGGCTTCTCGGAGGAGGATTATCTTCTCCCCACACTCTTGTGCATGGTAACTCCAGCAAGCTGTTTTAATTTTTTTTTCTTGTGAACTGACAGGTAACTCATTGTTTTTATCCTCTGATACAGCTTTCAGGTTCTCTCTGTGTTCACCTCAGTCTTTTATTGGTTACATACTTCCCTGTTTTACAATCATACATAATCAAAAGTTTTTCAATATTTTCCTCAAATCCATTATTTTTCCTACAAAATGGGAAAAGATCTTCAGTAAAAGAAAAAAGAACAATTCAACATCCTTAGTCATCGGGAAATGCAAATCAAAATGACTTTGAGATTCCATCTTATATCCATCAGAATGGCCAGGATCAAAAACTCAAGTGTGTATACATGTTAGCAAGGATATGGAGCAAGAGTAACACTCATCCATTGTTAGTGGGAGTGCAAACTTATACAACTACTTTGGAAATCAATTTTGTAGTTTCTCAGAAAAGTAGGATAGTTCTACCTCAAGACCCATCTATAGCACTCCTGGACATATACCCAAAAGATACTCTATCATACCACAAAGACGCTTGCTTAACTATGTTCATAGCAGGTTTATTCATAAGATCCAGAAACTGCAAACAACCTAGATGTCCCTCCACAGCAGAATGGATAAAGAAAATATGATATATTTACAGAATGAAGTATTACTCAGCCACTAAAGACATCGTGAAATTTGCTGTTAAGTTCTTAATTGCAATTACAATCTTTTTTATTATTCTTTAATCTTTTCCTTACAGTCTAGAGTTTATCCCCCTCCTGTTCAATCCCCCAACTCTTCCACATCCCACTCCTCCCCCTCCATCTCTAAGAGGATTTCTCCCACCCCCATCAGACTTTCCCACTCCCTGGGGTTCTAAGTCTTTCAAGGGTTAGGTGCATCTTCTCTGATTGAGGCCAGAACAGACAGTCCTCTGCTGTGTATGTGTGGGGGCCTCATATCAGCTGGTTTAGGCTGCTTGGTTGATGACTCAATGTCTGAGAGATTCTGGGGGACCAGGTTAGTTGAGACTGCTGGTATTCCTATGCTTACAAACAGGAGCCTATCATGACTGCTCTCTGAAAAGACCAACAAGCAGCAGCTGAAAGAGTCAGATACAGATATTTACACCCAGCCAATGGATAGAAGCTGGTGACACCTGTGGGTGAAATAGGGAAAAGCTGGGAGAAGCTGAGGAAGAGGGCGACCATATAGAAAGACTAGCAATTATAATCTTAATGACAATGACAAGTTACCAATCCAGCATTGGGTGAAGAAATAGCACCCCCTCTGGAAGGAGATATGCATGGAGGTATGAAAGTCAGTTGAGATTTGGAGATGGCTTTTACTGTGGCTATGACTATTTTATAGTCAATTTATCATATATACATATATATATATATGTATATATGTGTGTGTATTCGTGTACAACTATATATATGCTAGAATATCTTCTGGCAAATTCCATTTAAATTTTGTCTTTCTATGTTTTATTTTTGTGATTAATTCTGCTTCTCTCCTGAGAATAAAACAATTGACTTTAATTCTATAATCAAC
Source organism: Mastomys coucha (assembly GCF_008632895.1). NCBI lineage: Eukaryota > Metazoa > Chordata > Mammalia > Rodentia > Muridae > Mastomys > Mastomys coucha. Next base: position 9,643,311 of record NW_022196913.1, read on the forward strand.
TCCAGAAATGTTGCATTTTATGTATTTACTGTCAGTTATACATTTCCTGATGAATATTAAATGGGGTGTGGCTGTGACTTCTGACCAAGATCCCTAAGAGTGGACAGTGATGAGGGCAGTGACATCCCAGACACGGCTGATTGGACATATCACTTTTCATCAATGCATATCTCTTAAACTTCCTAAAATGTAGCTACTTTCACCAACCTGGAAGAGAAGGTATTTTACTCTCACTGTGCTTTAAAATAAACAGAAGAGCATTTTCTACATCTTTTCTAAGGTCTGTTGGTTACTTCTCTGCTTTTGTTTTTCCCTCTTTTGAATCATTATTCACCTAAACATATTTTGGTGGAGTTTATGGTCAGGGTTTGGGACATGATAATTCCCATTTTACAGATTTTTCAGGGATGAAGTGGGTGGAGTTCATAGTCTCCAGGAAAATGACATTTAGCAGGTGTTTATGTGGCACTGTATCAGCAAACAATAGGTTTTTTGTCACATGTATATGCAGGGTATAATTCTAAGTTATCTTAAAATGGTGCCACTGTTTGATGGTGTTATTTTATGTGCCTTATAAATTATTTGCCATGTAACACTTATATAATGACATAGAAGAGAGCACACCTAATTGGTAGATAAGAGTTGAGAAAATTGGAGCCACCTTTCTTTTTCTTCCTTCCTTCCTTCCTTCCTTCCTTCCTTCCTTCCTTCCTTCCTTCCTTCCTTCCTTCTTTCCTTCCTTCCTTCCTTTTGTTTGTTTGTTTGTTTGTTTGTTTGTTTCTTTCTTTCTTTCTTTCTTTTCTTCTTTTCCACTTTTCTTTTTTGTTGACTAAGAGATAGGTATATAGCTTTAAGTAAAGATATTGGCTGATGAGTTAATCTTTCTCCAATGCATAATTTTGGAATATTTATTGAGAATCAATTGATTGAAAATCCCATAAAGTCATGTCTGTTTCCACTGCTGGTTCACTCAGCTAATATGGCGCTTTAAAAAAAATGCTTGGTCAATATTAGCTATTCTGAGTCCTCAGTACTTCCATAATAATAGGATTGATTTTTCTAGTTGACTATTGAGGGTATAGTGAACGAATTTGTTTGGGTTTCTATTGCTGTGGAAAGACACCATGGTCAAGGCAACTCTTATAAAGGAAAAACACTTAATTTGAGCTGGCTTACAGTTCAAAGTTTAGTTCATTATTATCAAGGTGGGAAGCAGGGTGGCACACAGGCAGAGGTAGCTGAGAGTTTTACATCTGAATCTGCAGAAAGTAGGAAATGAACTATGAGTCACTAGGTCTAGTGTAAGCTTTTGAGTCCACAAAGCATATGCCATAGTGATGCACTTCCTCCAAAAAAATCACACGTATTCCAACATGACCACACTTCTGAATACTGCCACTACTCATAGGCCTGCAAGGACCATTTTTATTCAACCCAGCACAGGAAGTCACTGTTTTCTATGTTAATTTTCATCCTATATTATCATTGATAATGTATGCTTTCTAGTAGATGTTTTTTGATAAAAATGTTAGGATTTTCTACATATTGAATTTTGTCAACAAATAGTGGTAGTTGGACTTTTTATTTCCTTCCTATTTATAATTTCATTTCTCTCTCTTTCCTTACAGAATCTTGCTAAAGTTTCTAGTACTGTTTTAAATACTTGTGAAAAGAGACACACACATTATTCTTTAGAGAAGTGAGTCCAGTCTGTTTTGCCATTTCACTTGATGCTGGCCTTTGAGACCAGTGAAATATGTATCCCATAGAATGAGTTTGAAAGACTTCCTTTTGCATTGATATTTATAAGGGAAATCAACCATGTAGAAACAAACAAAAAATATACAGAGTCAACAAAACCAGGAGCTGGTTCTTTGAGAAAATCAGCAAGATAGATTTGAAGTTAGTTTGAATTTCTCTTTTTTTGTCAGATTTTTGTGTGGTTTAGGTATAAGCATAATTCTGACTTCATAAAAAGAGTTGAGTAGTGTTCCCTCTGTTTCTATTTTGTGGAATAGTTTGAATAGTATTGGTATTAGCTCTTTTTTGAAGGTCTAATTCTGAACTAAACCCATCTGGTCCTGGGCTTCTTTTTGGTTAGGAGAATTTCAATGACTGCTTCTATTTCTTTAGGGGTTATGGGACTGTTTAGATGGTTTATTTGCTCCTGATTTAACTTTGGTACCTGCTATCTGTCTAGAAAATTGTCCATTTCATCCAGATTTTCCAGTTTTTTTGAGTATAGGCTTTTGTAGCAGGATCTGATGACTTTTTGAATTTCCTCAGTTTCTGTTGTTATGTCTCCCTTTTCATTTCTGATTTTGTTAATTTGGATACTGTCTCTGTGCTTCTGGTTAGTCTGGCTAAGGGTTTATCTATCTTGCTGATTTTCTCAAAGAACCAGCTCCTGGTTTTGTTGATTCTTTGTATATTTCTTTTTGTTACTACATGGTTGATTTCAGCACTGAATTTGAATATTTTTTGCTGTCTACTCCTCTTGGGTGTATTTGCTTCTTTTTGTTCTAGAGCTTTCAGGTGTGCTGTCAACCTGCTACTGATGCTCCCTCCAGTTTCTTTTTGGAGGTACTCAGAGCTATGAGTTTCCCCCTTAGCACTGCTTTCATTGTGTCCCATAAGATTGGGTATGTTGTGGCTTCATTTTAGTTACATTCTAAAATGTCTGTAATTTCTGTATTTCTTCTTTGACCAAGTTATCATTGAGTAGAGCATTTTTCAGCTTCCATATGTATGTGGGCTTTCTATTCTTTATGTTGTTATTGAAATCTAGCCTCAGTCAATAGTTATCTTATAGGATGCTTGGAATTATTTCAATCTTCTTGTATCTGTTGAAGCCTGTTTTGTGACCAATTATATGGTCGATTTTGGAGAAGGTACCATGAGGTGCTGAGAAGAAGGTATATTCTATTGTTTTAGGATGAAATGTTCTATAAATATGTACTAAATCCATTTGTTTCATAACTTCTGTCAGTTTCACCGTGTCTCTGCTTAGTTTCTGTTTCCATGATCTGTCCATTTCTGAGAGTGGGGTGTTGAAGTCTCCCACTATTATTCTGTGTGGTGCAATGTGTGCTTTGAGCTTTAGTAAGGTGTCTTTTATGAATGTGGATGACCTTGCATTTGGAGCATAGATGTTCAGAATTGAAAGTTCATCTTGGTAGATTTTTCCTTTGATAAGTATGAAGTGTCTTTCTTTATCTTTTTTGACCACTTTAGGATGAAAGTAGATTTTATTCTATATTAGAATCACTATTCCAGCTTTTTTCTTGGGACTATTTACATTTTATCATTAACATTTTATCATGTCTTGTAACATTATGTGAGTACAGATAATATTAGACTTTTTGGAGTTTTACTTTATGCATTAAAACACTTATGTATTTAAATAGTCTTGGTTAACATAAAATGTATTCCCTTTTTAATTGCTTTATAGTATTTCATTTTCTCGGTGTATCTAATTAAACATTTAACTTAACATAATTTTCAGTTTTTTCTTTCAGTAAAATAATGAAGTAGGTGGATCATATTAAACAGTTTTCTGCATTGTAAATGTTATTTTTAATATAAATGTTTGTAGTAAATTAATATAGCAGTTGTAGTTCTATATTCTAGGTTTTCCCAATAACAACACAGAGAGACAAAGATTTATTTTAAAGCTTCATCTCAATACCTAGATGGTTTATTAGTTTTTATCAAGTTCCATAAGCTAATATGGCTACCTCTTCACCAAGAATCCCAATAATACTTGCAATTATGGCTTTTCATATTTTTGCTGAACTCTCAGGGACTCCTTCTCCTCCTCCTGGTGGCCAATCTGCCTCTCTCTTCTCTTATTCATTTCTTCGCTTGAACTGGTGGACATCCTACCCTATTCTTTCCTCTGCCCAGCCTTAGGAAATCAACATTTATTGACATGGCAGAGAATAAATGGTAAGAATTGTGTATACAAACTTGAGATAGGTGATTCTTGACATAAGCATTACAATGCCATATTCAGATTGAAAGAAGATATAAAAACAGAGAAATCAGCATTTGAATAATACAAGGATAACCTTTACAAAAGGCACAAACACTTTATGTCTACACTGCATTGCTGCTCTTTAGATATTGAAAATATGTATGTTTTAACAGCTGAAAGGTATAATAAACTCCAGCTTTCTGTTTGTACTTTCAAAATAGTTCCCTGCTCTCCACAGCCTGCTGTGGTGTCCTTTGATGACACAGTTATTCTTACTGTGTCTTCATCTGAGTGTAATACTTACAAAGCAAGAAAGGAAGTCAACTTTTTCTTCAATGAGAATATTAAAAATTCAAAAACAATTTTTCACTTAAGAAGCTTAGCTCTTGAATTTTATTTGATGGTAAAATTTTTGACAAATACCCCCAAATTATTATTTGTTACTGTGTGTACTACAGGGAATTAGTGGATTCAAATAATACAATATTTAAAAACTTTCTAATAAAAATTTAAAAAGTCAAGAAAATGGGAGTCTGAACTGTTTTAATTAATTAACACAATATCAGTAATTAATCTCCGGAAAATTTATGACAATTCTCAGGAAATTAAAGATCAAGTTTAACTTACCTACTATTTTCTGTGTGATTACACAATTATATTACAGGATTTCATAGAAAATAAATTGGACAACTGATTAATGTGCTTTTCTTTGGGAAAGACCAACTGTCACTCTCCCAGCTTTCCTAAGTTGCCTCTTTTTGTATGGTTGGGGTCTCATGAACCTTTTTCTATCCAATTTGGCATGTCTACTGTTGTAATCCTTGTTCAGCTTATGTTTATGCAATCCTGTTGGTGACACTTTGTAGATATAGCTTCTGACAACTCTCGGGTGAGTTTCTGAGACTGGAGCAGCCAGCCCGGAGGCACCTTAGGCCAGAGACTCGGGCGGGATTCGCCATTTTCTCTCCGGTGAGATTCTGAGATTGGAGAAGCCAGCCGGGAGCCACAAGCCCCACGACTCCCAGGGGAGCCGCAGGACGGCAGGGACACAATCCTCTCAGCTTCCGAGTGACAGGGGAGGTTCAGCGTCCTCCTCTCCCCCTTCC
>NW_022196913.1:9656381-9709151 GCF_008632895.1 Mastomys coucha
AAAAAAAAAAGAAAAAAAAAAAGAAAATAAATTGTTTTTTATTTGTTCACTATACTTACACTCTTCCCATAAGTTGAATATCAGACAGTTAATAGGAATCTCAATTTCTTTTTATTCTTGGGCTGCACTAAGGCAAAAGGAAGAAGAGTGTATTAAGCCAGATGAGTGACAAGCAGTGAATTTCACATATCAGTATATGGAAGTAAGTTATCCTCTTTAGTCTTACCTAGCTTCAGCTTGTAAGAACCTACATCTGTAATAACAGAAGTGATAGAGATGAGGATTAAAAAAAAATAAATTAAAGATTAAAGTAGTTAATATCTCAAGAAGGATAGTCCATAAAAATAAAAAAATGGGATTCTGACTGGTTTTTAATTTAACACAATATCAGTAATTAATCTCCTAATTAATGTCCAGTCACCCACTTATGTGAGTCTGTAGGCCTTCTTAGTTATTCTGCAGGCTATGGCTATCCCATATTAAGAGAGAAAATTATCCATTCTGTGTCTGGCATCAGTGTTATTCCATCACCTATTACTCTGGGCAGTGAGCTTCCCCTATTCTAGACTGCTAACCAAGCTGACAGAAAAAAAATGAATGTGGGCACTTAAGAACATTATCTGTCACCTTCTTTACATGGGTTTTACTTGTAGTGGGAATGTCTTCTCTGTTTCTAAAGTTCAAGAACTCTTTCTTCCTTATAAATGGGTAGGGATTCACAGAAATCATTGTGGCCAAGTTTACTGAAAATTTGAGTTAAGTTCATATTTTGCTCTGACATAACCTTCTGTGTCTCAAAAAACAAAAACAAAAACAAAAAACCCAAACAAACACAAAAACCAAACCAAACAACCAACCAAACACAAAAACAAAAAGCAAATAATCCAGCCTACAAGAAATGCAGAGAAGCGGTATGACAAGCAACAACTGGCCCAACTAGAGAGCCTTCCCACAGGCAAGCACCATTCCCCGACATTATTAATGATACTCTGTTATACTTGTAGACAGGAACCTAACATAACTGTCCTCTGAGAGGCTCCATTCACTAACTGACTCAGACAGATGCAGAGACTCACAGCCAAGCATTAGGCAGAGCTCTAGGACTCTTATGGAAGACTTAGGGAAAGGATTGAGGGTCCCTTGAGGGATAGGAACTGAAAGACCAGACCCTTGTGGGCTCTCACAGACTGAAACACCAACCAAAGATCATACATGGGCTCGGCCTAGGCTCCTGTACATATGAAGCAGATGTGCAGTTTGGTCTTCATGTGACTACGAAACAACTGGACAGGGCTGTCCCTAAAGCTGTTGCCTATCTGTGGAATCTGTTACCCTAACTCAGCTGTCTTGTCTGACCTCAGTGGGAGAAGAAGCTCCTAGCCCTGCAAAGACTTAATATGATAAGGTGAGGGGAAACCAGGGGAGGCCTCCACTATTTCAGAGGAGAATAAGAGGGGGAATATAATGTGAAAAATAATTGAAAGATACAGAGAGGAGTTGTAAGGGAAAATGGTACATAATTTTGCATATATTTCATTGTACATATTTATTAAATTCTCAAGAATAAAGAAATATTCTTTGAATTACTATAGTGATGTAATTGTATTTGGATTAAGAAGGAAGAAGGAAGGAAAGACTTTGATGACTCATTAAAAAAACTCTTACATAAAATGGATGATGTTTCTTACTTACAAATCAATACTACTGTGTATATATTTTTACTGCCAGTATTTAGTTCTGTCATGTGGAGTTAATGATTGTTAGGAAGAAAGTTAATCTAGCTATCTGTCTTCTGTCTGTTCAAGGTCTTGTCATTCATGTAATTGATTTAGTGTCTAGAAACTTTGACCTTTCATCATTTCAAATTAGATAAGGACAGTGGCTGCCCCTGAACAGTTTACATAAACTGTAATTTGTACAAATAACACTATTTTTGTCTTCTATTGCAAGAGTAGAATTTAAGTGTTTTCTTGCAAGATCCAGTGAAAATATTAGAAAAATTATTTCAATAGCTTTCCTTGTAGATTACAATTTCCATGTGCTTTAAAACTCACTGTAGGGAGGTCTTAGTGTGCACTCCGTGTCTTTCCTAGATCAGACTTATGAAAACATTCTCTTTCACTTATTAATCTTACCTTCTATTTTTTTAAAAGTTGAGATTATAATTGCAACATTTCTCCCTTCCCTTTTCTTTCTTTAAACCAATGACTGTCAACATCCTTAATGTTGTGACTCTTTAATAGAATTCTCCTTGTAGTATTGACCTGCAACCATAACATTTTTTGATACTTCATAACCATAATTTTGCTATCCTCATGTAAATATTTGTGTTTTCCTTTGGTTTTAGTTAACCCTTTGTGAAAGGGTCATTTGAGCCTCAAAAATGTCATGACCCAGAGGTTGAAAACAGCTGCTCTAAACCATTCAGCATACCCCTTCCAACTCTCCTTTAAATTCATGTTTTCTTTATAAACTGATTGTTATTGCATGCACATATGCTTATACACATATATTCTCAAAGATAGTGCTACATGTATACATGCGTATATATTCAAGTGTATATACAAGTTCTCATTGGACAACTGATTAATGTGCTTTTCTTTGGGAAAGACCAACTGTCACTCTCCCAGCTTTCCTAAGTTGCCTCTTTTTGTATGGTTGGGGCCTCATGAACCTTTTTCTATCCAATTTGGCATGTCTACTGTTGTAATCCTTGTTCAGCTTATGTTTATGCAATCCTGTTGGTGACACTTTGTAGATATAGCTTCTGACATTAGTAGGAATATAATCTCACATTAAACTACCTGATCCTCTGGGTCTTAAAATATTTCTGCCTCATCTTTTGCAATGTTCCCTAAGCCTTGGGTGCAGGTGTGTTTTGTAGCTGTATCCATTAGGACTGATGAAAGACCCCCAGAACTGGGGAGATCCTTACTCAAGTCTCGGGATGACGCGACCACCCAATGACTCACGATAGACTGAACTTGCTGCAATCACATGAGGAAGTTTTATTACAAGCAAGACGGGACAAGAGCTCAGGCCAGCATGCTGGGGTCGAAACCCATACACCGCACAGGGAGTAGGGGAGTTCGACCCTGGCCTGGGATTTTACAAGGCTTATAAAGGCATAAACCACAAACCGGGGGGGAGGAAATGGGGTAGATTATAGGTTTTTCTGGGAAACATCCTAAGCCATTGTCACACTCCAGCCAGGGCGTTGTGACATTCCACAGAGGGCATTAGAGCACCCTGTGGTCATTCCAGGAAAGGCATTCTGTGGTTATTCCAGGAAAGGTGTTTTTTCAAGTTCCTGGAACAGTCACTCAGCCTAAGGGCGTGAAGTTCATGTCAGTCAAAGATTTCTCTGCTCTATAGAAGCATGCTTGACTCCATTTTGATTCTACACTGATATCCACAATTCTTGATTTCTTTTGTAGTTTTCTATCATGGTCTCTGTTGCATAGAATACTTTTTTTTTTCACAAGGGCATCAAAGACAGACACAACGGGATAATAAAATTTTCTATTGAGAGCATATCCCTTTTGCTGAAAATATGTTATCATCTAACATGGACAAATCAAGCTGGTGCCCAGCTAGAAACTTTACTCTTGTTGATTAGCATTCACGGAACTGGAAAGTTGTTTGTATATTACTAGATAGAAAAAGTAGGGGCCTTGATTGGGTCTCAACTTGGCTTCACATCTCTTTGTTCTCTGACCCGTTTCATTTTGCAGGTCCTGTCTGACCTCCAGTCTGAAGAGACCCACAGACCCGAGTGGAACTGCAGGACAGATCCACTCAGATGGTGCCCAAACGTGTGGCCAGACACAGAGTAAATAGATGGAGGACTCACTGTCACAGAGCTCTGCCTAAAAAAGGAAACAAGGAAAAGGACATATGTCTTCCACACGGTAGTTAATGGATGCCAGCACTGACCATATTGTAGAAGTCCATGTAGGAAGGGTCCGGGTCTAAGTTGGATTGGTACTGATCCGGTGCGTGATTCACCTAGGGATTTGACAGTGAAAAATGGGATCGAAGGTTTCAAAAGTAGCTGGTCAAAAGGTGGGCATGCTACTCAGAATGAAGGGAATCACAGTTGAGAAGAAAGCACTGATGGACTTGTCAGAAAAAATAGAAGTTCACTGTCCTTGGCTGAAAGGACTTACCGAGATAAATCAGAAATCTTGGGAGAAAATAGGAAAGTCCCTCAGGAATAATAGGGTAGATGGATTTCCCCTCTGCCTTTGGGGGGATGGTAGTGGAAGTGTGACTAGCTCCGAGGTAATGGAGACAGACAGTTTCCTCAGTAGGCTCCGGTATGGAGAGTGAACAGGATTGAAATATCTCCTTGAATTCAAGTACGGATTCTGAAGGGGGCCATAATACCTCCCAGGAGAGGCAGAGGTGCAGCACAGGAGAGGTGGGTCGTGTGGTGCTGGCTGCGGACCATGCCAAGGTTCACTGCTCCACTCTCTGTGGTTTATTCAGGAGAAAATCCTGGTCTTTGATCTTTATGTTACATGTTGCATGTACATTTGTTTATTTGTCCTGTCTTGATGAGTGAATGTGGGTCTTCTGTCTTGTGTTTTTGTCATAAGTGGTGTTACACGTGGTCAACATGGTGACTGGAGGTTGCAGCATGGGTTCTCGGGTGCTTGGCTTCCTGCCCTGACCAAGTTCAGTAAATAGGTAGTCTGGGTTCCTTTGCCTGCTGTTTCTGGGGACAGAGCTCATGGGCCAGAGGTTTCCTTTCTTCTGTGCCCATGGCAGCCAGAAGAAGAACCCAGAGTCAGGTCATGCAGCGACTCTGTAGGGGTTGACCCAGGCCAGTAACACTGGCTGCCGGGGTGGGAAGCTATGGAGGTCGAGAAAGGTCCTGGCTTTGTCTCCCTCTTCTAGGCGAATCCATCCCAGCCCAAGGGCCATGCTGCCTGCGCTGAGTAATGGTGAGTACACATGAGGCTGCCTCATCCAGGGAATTCATTTGCTGTCAAGCTAGATGGGCCGGGGCAGGGCAGTTGGTGACAGGGCAAATGCCTGCATGTCTTGTCTTCCACTTCCAGCCAGCACAGCCTCATTGCCTCTGATGGAGCCCATAGACCCCAGTTCAGCCAGATATGGTGGCTTTGGCCAGGTAAGCTATCTCTTATTCTCTACTCTTTCTAGAGGCAGGTAAAAATAGTTAGATAAGAAACTGGCCGGTTGTGGTGGTGCATGCCTTTAATTCCAGCACTTGGGAGGCAGAGACAGGCAGATTTTTGAGTTATACAAATGGCATGGGAAATAGAGAGATTGAAACTGAAAGACAAAGCAAAGGCTGATCTAAGTTGCCCTGCTGTAAGCTTCTTGAAAAAGGGGTCAGAAGCTTAAGTTCTAAACTCTTTGATTTATGTAAATTTTATAAGATTTGTGTAGCCATTTCATTTGGTTTCTAACTAGTCTTAAAGGTATAAATATGCTCTGCATGATTATTGGCTTATAAGTTATTGGGTATTGTTAAATTTTGTTACATCAGTAACTGAAAGCTAGTTTAAAGCTGGTAACTCAGATAACACGTGGTATTAAAGGTACACACGTGGCATGAATCAGCCAAGATGCCAAAATCTTGGCAGATGGACTCCAGCTAGAGTTTAACAACTGCTTAGCATAATCTAAAGACCGTGGCTTGAGTTGCAGGCCATACACCAGATGGTAGAATTCAGAACAGCTGTTTAGTTTAGTAGCTACTTAATAGCATATAATAGCTATACTTTAAATTAGGGCTTTGTACCAGACAACACAAATTTTCATATGCTCCTAGTCTGAGAAGCTCTGGCCTTAAAGTCGAAATTGACACCTCGAAGTCACCTCTGATCTGAAAGGGAATGCGTAAGAATGGGTAGAAGCACAGAGTACACTGAAAGGCCAAGAGGGGAAGCCCTAAACTTACTCAAAAGGCACTGGTTTTCCTTGAGATTCCTCAAAGTCAACTCTGACCCAATTGGTAATGAAGAAGAATAGGTAGAGCGCAACAAAGGAGTCAGGGAGGCCAAAACTTACACCCTTCAAGACCAAAGAGCCAAGGGTGAAGGTAGAGGTCTCCAAGCCTGATGAGGTAGTGGCTGGAAAAAAGACTAGTAAGACAAACTGATAAATCATTTAATGGATTATTAAATAACCCACCAAAAATTGTTACAGGAGTAGTAAAAGTTAAAAAGGAACTATGGCCAATATGGGCCTGCTGCCATCTTTAAAAAAAAAATGTTTTAAGTATAAATCAGCTTGAATAGGAAACAGGGATAAAGAGCAAATTTGCCCTTGGAATCTGACCTCACTACAGGAGTTGCATAATCTTTGGATGTGACTCAGATATGCTCAGTGAAATATTTACATTTTAGTTAATCCAAAAGAGCAGAGAGGCCTCAATAGGCCTGAGGGGCATTCCATTTGTTTTACAAACCAGGCCTGGGGAAGGCTTCCTGGTTTTGCCTCTCCCTTACCTCAGGGGAATAGTTTTTAAGACAAAACCAGCATTATCACCGTTCTATCCAGGTGTGGTTCAGAGTAATTTTAAACTTGAGATTTGTAGAGAGTCAATTAAGTCATAGAACTTATAGAAGCATTACAATCTGGCTTGCCTATTTCATGTTTTAGAGATTTACAAGTTCCCTTAAATGAAAAAGGACTACAGATAGCTCCAAAAAAGGTGCAAACTCAGGATCCATATAGTTATTTAGGCTTTACACTTAGAGATCAAGCTGTTATTCCTCAAAAAATAGTTATTCGTAGAGACAAATTAAAAACCTTAAATGATTTTCAAAAGTTATTAGGTGATATCAATTGGCTTCGTCCCTACTTAAAGCTCACTACAGGAGATTTGAAGCCTTTATTTTCTGTTCTTAGAGGTAGTTCTGAACCGAACTCTCCTAGATGTTTAACTAAAGAAGGAATCTTAGCCTTACAGCAGGTAGAAAGGCTATTGAAAATCAATTTGTTACTTACATAGATTATTCTTTACCGTTTACATTTAATATTTAATACAACTCATGCTCCTACAGTGCTGTTATGTCAAAAGGCACCTCTAATGTGGATTCATTGAAGGATATTCCCTAAATGTAATATCTCGCCATATTATGAAGCTGTTGCCCAAATAATTGTGCTTGGTAGGAAACAAGCACTGACTTATTTTGGCAAGGAGCCAGACATTATCACTTAGCCTTTTACTTTGGAGCAAGACTCATGGTTAAAACAGCTTAGCACAGAATGTTTGCTTGCTCAAATAGGATTTCAAGGAATTATAGATAATCATTATCCCCAGGATAAATTAATAAAGTTCTTAAATGTTCATGAAGTAATTTTTCCAGCTATAACTTCGTTGCAGCCCTTAAACAATGCTCTTGTGATATTTCCTGATGGTTCCTCTAAAGGAAAAGCTGGATATCTCATTAATAATCAACAAGTGGTCATAGAGACTCCTGGTCTCTCAGTTCAATTAGCTGAATTAATAGAAGGTTTTAAAGGTATTTCAGGGTGTACTTCATGCTTTTAATCTCTATACAGACAGCCTTTATGTAGCCCAATCAGTACCATTGTTGGAGACATGTGGTACATTTAATTTCTGCACCACAGCAGGAGCCTTGTTTTCTCAAATTCAAAATATCATTCTTGCACGAAAAAAATCAATTTTATTTTGGTCATATACGGGCTCATTCAGGCCTACCTGGGCCATTAGCCAGAGGTAATAATCTCATTGACAGAGCTCTGATAGTAGAAGTTTTAGTTTCAGATCCTTTTGCTTTAGCAAAATGGGATCACGATAATTTACACCTGTCTAGTCAGACTCTGAGGCTCAAACATAAAATTTCCAAAGACAAGGCAATAATGATTGTTAACAAAGTCCTAAGTGCATTATTTTAACTCCAGGTAGATTTAGGGGTGAACCCAAGAGACCTTATGCCCTGCCAAATAGAATTTGGCAGATGGGTGTAACTCATTATGCAGAATTTGGAAAGCTTAAATATATACATGTCTGTATTGACACTTGTTCAGGACTTATGTTTGCATCCTTGCATACAGAAGCCTCTAAAAATGTAATTGATCATTGTTTACAAGCCTTTAATGCTATGGGCTTACCCAAAGTGATTAAGACAGACAATGGCCCAGCTTACATGGGCAAAACCTTTTTTTTCCTTCTTTTTGCAAGGATATTGGGATTATTCATAAAACTGGGATCCCATATAACCCTATGGGACAAGGAATTGTTGAGCGAGCACATCGAATGCTTAAAAACTGGAATTTGAAAACAAAGGGGGGGGGTGGGGGAGGAATCTGTTCCCTCTGAGGTCTCCAAAGGCACACCTTGCCTTTGTGCTTTTTATTTTGAATTTTTTGCAGACTGACAAAAGATCAGTCCGCTGCAGACCGACATTGGCATCCTAACACTTCAAGTTCATATGCTATGGTATGTTGGAGCGACCCTCTCACCAATGCCTGGCATGGGCTAGACCCTGTTTTGGTCTGGTCCATATGTATTTTTTTTCTCAGAGGATAGAGCACGGTGGCTTCCTGAAAGTCTAATCTGTCAAGTGAACTTAGAGCCACAGCCTTCTTAGTGAGTGTGCTTAAACACACTGCTGAAAAGTCTTCTTTCTTTTTCTTTCATTTTCTTTTATTTTTAGCTGACAGCATTTTCTGCCAGCTTTGAATGTGCTTGTTTCCATTTTACCCCAAAATACTGCTTATTCCCGAAGCTAAACAAACAATACACAGGCTAATGCCCAGAGCAAAAAGGTTTGGCTGATGCAAATCCTGAGTTGCTAGCCTGACTTACTCAGGGTCTTCACTACCTCTGCAGTATTTGCATTCCAAAGGCTGGTGTATCCTAAGGTCACTGGCCTAACCCTACTAATTTACATTTGAATTGAGCCTTGTTCTCTAGGTTCCCAGAGTCAGAGCTGGTAATTTGGAACTGAGTCAGGAGGATACGCCCATCCCCAGCACAATGGCGGCTCTTCGAGAACTTCAGAGAAGTCTGTTTTCAGAGAAACTGTGTCAACTTTTGGACTTTGCAGGCGATTAAAGGCACGTCTTGGCATTGGGTGCATGGGAAGAAGGTGCATTTTGGAAATCTGTGGTCCATGAGCTAGGGCTCTGGCAGATATCCACCTAAGACAGAGGCACGAGCAGAGTGGCTGTGTTTTTGAAAAAACACTTAATGTTTAATGAGCCTGGTTTGTAGTGTCAAACTAGATGCATGTGACCTCAAGGATGGGTAACATCCACCAGAGATAACAAATACTCAGGTTATTTTGGTCTAAGCACCGTAAAAATCCTTGTGCAAAACTGTGCCACTTATTTATGTCTTAGTTCTGCTTTTTTCTAAACGAAAAGGGAGGAAATGTTGCCTCCCATGCCCAGTTCAGCCTCAGACCTTTGGCGGATTCTGCCTGAGGCTGTTACCTAGGGAATTAAGCTGAAAGACCTTCTGGAGACTATCGGCTTATCTCTGAAAAAGTTGCCCGAGAAGTTTATGCTGAGATACAACTATGCCTGTGATAACACCTATTGCCTGAGGACATCTGAGCTGTCGGTGACTCCCTCCTGACTCCTCTGACTTCTCAATGTTTATGTTACGCAAATATTTTATTTCTGGAGCTTTCAGTTATTACCTTCCTATATAAGCTCAAACCACCCCCAAGTAAACGAGCCTTGATTGGAAACCCTCAACTTGGCTTTGTGTCCTTTTGTTCTCGAACTCTGTGTTTCAGGTCTCCTTTCTCCCATTGGTCGAGACAGAACCCGGTTCATGAAATTGCAGGACAGTTTCACTTAGCCTCAGATTCTTCAGACAATGGCAGAAAGCAGCCACATTCGTCACCAAAATACCACAAAAGCAATCTCATGCCACATACTGAAAATCTCCACTGAACCTTCTTGGGCCAGGTCTGCACAATTCAAATCAATCTCAGCAACAAGGTCTTTCATATTTTTACTAGAAAGGCCCATAAAGCCCCAACATAAAACATTCCACTGCTTTCCAAATCCAAAGTCCCCAAATCCATATTTTCCCAGACAAAAGCATGGTCAGGCCTATCACAGCAATACCCAACTTCTGATACCAACTTCTCTCTTAGTTAGGGTTTTACTGCTATGAACAGACACCCTGACCAAGGCAACTCTTATAAAGACAATATTTAATTGGGCTAGCTTACAGGTTCGGAGATTCAGTTCAGTATTTTCAAAGCGGGAGCATGACAGCATCCAGGCAGGAATGGTGCAGGAGATGCTGAGAGATCTATGTCCTCATCTGCACGCTGCTAAGAGAAGACTGACTTCCAGGGAGCTAGGACTAGGGTATTAAAACCCACACCCACAGTGACACACCTACTCCAACAAGGCCATACTTCCTAATAGAGGCACTCCCTAGCCCAAGCATATACAAGAGCTAAATTTTTATAAATATTCTATCCCTTCAATTCCCTGGAAATATGTTGAGATACAACTACGCCTTCGACAATGCCTACTGCCTGAGGACATCCACAGACATCCAAACCGTTAGTGACCTTCACTCATGACTCCCTCCTGACTCTTCCCTGACTTCTCAATGTTTATGTTATGCAAATATTTATTTCTAGAGGTTTCAGTTCTTACCTGCTTATATAAGCTCAAAACACCCCCAAGTAAATGGGCCTTGATTGGGACTCAAAAAAAAAAAAAGAAAAGAAAAGAAATTAACATTGCACAGCTACAAAACAGTGACATAGAACAGCGAATTGCCTGCAAAATATATTGGTGCACCAGTGACTAATTACATTTTAGAATTTGTATTTAAGACCCACTCCATCAAATGGAACTTACACCTGGCTTTATGAAAGTGGACAAGAACTTGTGACTAGATAGCTCATAGACGATGAAGGGAAATTTACTACTATTCTGATAAAGAAACAGCAATAAAATGACTCCTAATGACATATTGCTATACTAATAGAACAGTGTATCACTGAACCTTTACCAAAGAAGCTTATTCTTTCAGTAGATGGAAATTAACACATAGACTTAGAATGTGCAGAGTAGAAGACAAGAGGGCATGCAGTCCTAAACAGGATTTCTTTATCAAGCCCCTCCTATCAAGGTTTAGTGACATATGTTAATGAGAAGGCTCAAAGATTTTTTTTTAAACATTCTCCAGTGATAAATGAATGCAAGTGTTTTTCTAATAAACTTCCAAATAGTATGACAACATGTACAAGACCTGGACAGGCTCTAGCCAGACAAAGCCTCAGCACTAAAAATGAATGTCAAAAAAGTCCAATCCCTAACCTAGAAGCTATTTATAGTTGCTATCTGTTGGAAAAGGGAAAATAAAACTTCTTCAATGGAGTGTCACTGGTACATTAACCACACTCCAAGGCTGATGACCTCATACTCAGGTGTAGTTAGTGAAAGACCCTCGTGGGGAGACCCCCCACTCAAATCTCGGGAGGATGTGCACCCAATGAATCATGAGAAACCGTCTTGAT
Organism: Mastomys coucha; assembly: GCF_008632895.1. Lineage (NCBI taxonomy): Eukaryota > Metazoa > Chordata > Mammalia > Rodentia > Muridae > Mastomys > Mastomys coucha. Next base: position 9,667,883 of record NW_022196913.1, read on the forward strand.
GTAAACACATGAGGCAGTTTAATTTTGGGGTACTCCGGGCCAACTCATATCTCACGCAGGAGACAGTGGAATTGACCACGAGGCTCAGGGGTTAGGGGTTTATATAGGAAAAAGGTCTGGGGGAACAAAGGAATCAATGTGGCTATACATGATTGGCTAGTTCAAATATCAACTATATTACGTGCAGAACAGAGTGGAAAATTCCTAAGGTTGGTGTTAATCTGAGTCAACAGAGCATCTGACCTTAAACTATATCTAAGAGGACCAGATGGCCCATTACTCAGTTGGGCCATTTGCCCAGACATGTCCTTGCATGCTTTCTCCTCTACATCTTCCCAGCTAGTTCCCAGAATGTCTTAACAGCTTGCTTATTTTTGCCCAGGCTTATTTGGACACTGTGTTTTCCTCAAACATGCAATTTTCTCATTAGCCAGCACAAGTCTCAAATTTAACTCTCATTAGCCAACCGTAAACACATTCTCTCTCTCTCTCTCTCTCTCTCTCTCTCTCTCTCTCTCTCTGTCTCTGTCTGTCTCTCTCTCTCTCTCCATATATTTATGTGTTTCTTTTGGTTCTTTATCTTAATTTATTTTTTATTTTTATTTTTATATTTTTTTCCAGAGAGAGTGTGGGGGAGAACATGAAGATAGATTGGTAGGTAGATGGCAAGGATCTAGGCAGAGTTGGAGAAAAAATAATACAGTAAAATCTATTATATGAAAAAATTAATAAAAAAACCAAACTCTTCTCTCTCCAAAGAGCAGTAACTGCCTTTATATCCCTGGGGTGAGTGGAGCCTCCTAAGTCCCTCTTTATTTATGTAACTGAATGTTACAGGGCCCAATATAGCTCTGTTTTTTATTGTTGACCACAATTGCTGAACATTCATGGGGCATTGATATTGGCATGTCTGGCGGACAACAAGGTCTACAACACCTTTACACTCCAATTAACAATATGTAAGGGTTCCCTTTTCCCAAAAACCCAAGTCAGCATTTATTGTTTTCTCTGTTATTTGTGATGGCTGTTCTGACTTGGGTAAGAGAGAAACTTAAAGTATTTTTTAACCTGCATTCTCATAGTAGATGATGAAGTTGGCACCTTAAAAATGTTTACTAGCAAATTGCAGTTCTTCTCCAGAGAAACTTCTTTTCAATTACATTACTCATTTGGGAAGTTTGTATTCTTGGTCTTTAGTTCTTTAATTATTTCTATATCCACGATAACAATACTCATTCATTCATTCATTCATTCATATATCATCTATCTATCTATCTATCTATCTATCTATCTATCTATCTATCTATCTATCTATCATCTATCTCTAATCTATATCACCGCAGATTTCTCCTATTCTGTGGACTGTTGATTCATTTGACAGTTTCCTTTGTATAGAAGTGTTTTAGTTTCATGAGATATCATTTGTTAACTGTTGGTTTTTCCCCCTAAGATATTTGGTGTCCTATTCAGAAAACTGTTACCTGTGTCTATAAGTTGCTGTTTACTGCCTGCTCTCTTTCTCTAACAGTCTAAGTGTACTTGGTGATGTACTGGTGTCTCTGGTCCATTTTGAATTGAGTTTTGTACAAGATATGAGGTAAGGATGTAGTTCTATTTTCTAGGAGCTGAAATCTTTTTCTCTAAGCACTACTTGTTGGTGATCCTGTCTTTTTTTCCCCTAAAGTTTGAAAAATATGCATATATATGTACATATATATACATATGTATATATATGCATATGTATATACATATTTCAGTTTGAACAAGTTGAAACCAAATCAGGTATGATGATGATATCACCAACAGTATTCTTTCTATTTAAGATTTGTTTGTAGCCTGCTGGTCATTTGTACTACTATGACATTTTGGAGATTGCTATTTTCTATGTTCATAAATAAACATTCTGATAACTTAATTGGGATTGCATTGAATCTTTTGGCTGCTTTTTGTAGGATTGCAACAGTCACAGTATTATTTCCTCCATGCCATGTGTGGCCATTTGATATTTTGCTGTACTCCTCAATTTCTTTAGTGTCTTAATGTTTCCAATATGGAAATCTTTAAATATTGTCCTTGGTTAGGTTTAATTTTAGATGTTTAGGCATATGCATGCATGCATCTTTCTCTCTCTTTCCCCTTCTCTCTCTGTGTCTCTCTCTGTGTCTCTGTCTCTCTCTCTTTGTGTGTGTGTGTGTGTGAGTGTATATGTTTGGGCTGTGGATGGGATTGCTTTCCTGAATTCTTTTCCAGTGTTTTTGCCACAGGAAGACTCTTTATCTTTGAATATTATTTATATTCTATCACTTTGCTGAACATATTCATAGGATCTAAGGGTTTTTCTGGTATAGTCTAATAAAATCATAAAATGCTCAGCTAAATGGATAAAACTGGAGAAAATTATACTAAATGAGGTCACCAAGGCCACAAAAGAAAAATGCTGCGTGATCTCTCTCATAGGTGATCCTTATCTTCAAATCTTGTTTTGCGTGCTTATCCTAGAGTTCACATGGAAGCCAAAAAATTATAAATGTGATTGGAAGTGGTAACTATTTAGAAAAGGCAAATGGTAAATATCTGAGAAATTAGAGGTGAAAAATATTGGGGACAGGAAGTTAATCGTGTAGTACAATAACGGGGAAGGAGAAATGAGGTTTCAGGAGAAGGATAAACCAAAATACACTGTGCATAAAGAAGCTATTTGGGTCTGAAAATTGTGCAGCACAAATAAAGATACAAATAGGAAAGTCAAATATGAGATATAAAAGAATTGGAGAGGGTACTGGAAACTGAAGTTTTAACTGGTAAAGTGGGAAGGAAGCTGATAAAAAGGAAAGTTAGAAGGAATATTAACAAACATTAAGATTGTAGGAAGAGGTCTTATGATGACCCATAGTTTGTAAGTGAATTAAAGGTATAATTAAAAAGTAAAAAAGAGTTTGAACAGTGATAACCCTTGTAGATAGCTCTAAAGATACAAGTCATTAAATGAAAAGCTCATTGCTTAACACAGTTTACCTTCATATGAATTATTGTTCAGGAAATTCCCAGAAGCTATCTATTGCCATAGTTCTTCATGTCCACTATAACTAGATGGTAAGGTTCTGTTAATGAATACACCATGTACTTTGGATACAGGACATGGAGAAATTAGATTTCCACACTTGAAGAATCTTTTTACCCACTAGCTAGTTTAGCAGTAGTGGAAGATGCCAAGCTGGTGGCAGAAGAAAATGGTGTTATTAAGTACTAGAAAGTCATAATCCCTAGAGGAGCATCAACCGATTTTGATTTTCTAAGTGGTTATGTTGTAAAACTACCTTCTGAATATTTATGTTTATATTGATGAGCATAGGAGATCATTCTCTTTTCTGATATCTTCAGCTTCTTCTTTAAAGACTTAAAGCTTTTTGTCATATCAGTCTTTCATTTTCTTGGTTAGGGCTAGCTATTTGATATTCCTTTGATTATTGTGAAAGGTGAAATAGAAACAGAATGTTCATGAGTTTGAGTCTAGCTTGAGATACAGAGTGAAGCCTTGGCCTCATAAAGAAAACATGCACACAGGAAACTATATTTCTGGACTTTATATTTTATAGAGGTTTTAATTGTGTGCTTTGTAATTTTCTTGTTATTGCTGTATACTCAACTTTAGTACCAACTTCAAAGGCCTATGATCAAAGAAGGAAAGATCAATAACATTGAAATTTCAGTACAGTTGAGCAATATTTAACTATTTTGTATTGGCAATGATGATATTCTGCACTTATGTAAAAATTTCTTTAGGACCCTGCTTGAATGGGAAATTTTTTTATCCATGGAAACATGTTTCCCTTAGTAAAGTTACAATGTAAAGTAAAATCATCCTTTATTCTTCAAGTCTCAGTCTGTAGGCAAACCTTTGTAAATTTCTTTTTTATTCTCCATTCCCTTTCTGATTTTAAGATCTCCAGGGAGGGTTCATGTCTTTGTCTAGCATGATACTGACTTAAAAGGTAGGACTTACAGCTATAGGTATGTAGATTAGGGAGATCTGCATGGTCCAAGAAAGTTGGCTTACTAGATATACAGTAGAAATGGATTGGTAACTCGGAGACTTAGGTCTATTCTGTGAGACAGGAGATTCCTCTCCTAATATTTCCCAGAAATTAACAAGCTCAAAGTCATTCCAGTATAAGTCACTAGGAAGCCATAAGCACTCAGATGTACTTACTGAGTTTTAAGAATATCATTAATAGCTTTATGATTCTTTAATGTTTAGTAGTATTTATATTCTCTGTATATATACAAGTGTGTTTTGTAAGATAGGTAATTGCTTTAATAATAAGAATCTTTATAACAAGCACAACAGAACCAAGCTAATACGCAATCAGGTATGTGGTATTTAATAGTCTGAGATATCTTCAGCATAGTTAATTCATTTGTAATAATTTAAAAGAATACATGGAAAATTTTAATAAGGATGTATTATAAAAAAATAATTGTTTTGTAATCATCTGTAGCCTTCTTCCTTCCATTCTCTTTCTCCCCTCACTCTCTACTCCTCTTCCCTTATCTTTTGTTTTCTCTATGCTGTTTGGAATGAACATTATAAATATGATAGGCAAGGTTTTTGCCACTGAGCTACATTCAAGCTTTTTAATTATCTTATGAATTTCTCATTCATGAAAGTTGGGGCTAGAGAGTGATGGCTCAGAGATTAGGAGTGCTGGCTGCTATTCCAGAGGTCCTGGGTTTGATCATCAACACCAACATGGCAGCTAACAACTATCAATAACTCCAGTTTCAGAGGATTGTGTGTGATTCTCTTACCTCCATGGGCATCAGTCGTGCTTGCTGTGTATAACATAGATGTAGAAAAATGCCTATGAACATAAAATAACAATAAATAAATCACAGAAATTTAAAACACAATTTGTTCCAGTTTCCTCTTTGTACATATATACAAAGCTGCTTTCATTTTTCTGCCGAACTGCATTGGTTACTCATTACAAGGACAGCTGAGACAAGGCCAAGCACTTATTTGCTGTCCTGTGAAAGAAGCCAGAGCAGTATCTTCTCAGTTAGAGGACTGAGAAGCCATGGATTCTAAGCAGCAGACAGTGCAACTAAGTGATGGTCACTTCATCCCTGTACTGGGGTTTGGTACCTATGCACCTCAAGAGGTAATGATAGCAGTTGGGGTTGAGGGTTAAAACAAAGAGAGCTTGGGTAGGTGGGCTGATATGATATGTGCAGTCACTGAATTCTAATGTGATTCTTTAGGGCTAACCAACTCTCTGTTTTAGCAGTCTAGAGTTATTCCTTGTGCAAGGAAAAGGCAAATGACACTCAGCATGAGGAACTGATCCGAGAGCCTAGCCCCAGATTATTGTGGGTACTAAGTTTTCCTTCCATTTCTCTCCATCCCAATTAGGAAGGAAAAATGAATTTAAGCCAGCAAGAACACTGCCTGATGACTACTGATACTGAGTATATTTTAAAAAGGAGCTTGTTGGCCACTTGCAGTTTGTTTTTGTGATGTGTATTTATATAGTCACCTGTTTTAAAACTGTGCTGTTCTTGTTCATATACTGTGTAGTTTTACATCAAGTTGAGGTAAGCTGAAGTAATTTGAAAGGAGGGTATGTAAATTAAGAAAATACCTCCAAAAGATCAGGCTGTAGGGAATTTTTTAAATTAGTGATTGATTTTGGAGAGTCCAGTCCACTGTAGGTGATATGATTACTGTGTTCATGGTCCTGAGTTCCATATGAAAGCATGCTGAGGAAGCAAAAAGAGGAAACTTGTAAGCAGCACCCCTCCATTGCCTTTGCAATAGCTCCTTCCTCCAGCAGGAGTTTCTTGAGTTTCTGCCTTCACTTCCCTGAGTGATGGAGTGTGATATGAGTATTGTGGTCATAGTCTTTTATCACAGGAATAGAAACTCAAAGACAATGATCCCTGGAGAAACATATTCTACATTTTTTTCTATATTGCCTTCAATTTTATATAATAAAATGAACTTTCTTATGTGCTTACATTACCATTTTCATTTTCATCCTTTAATGCAGTTCTATATTTTTAATTTAAATTCATCCAACTAGACAAGAAAACTTAATTTTACTCCAGTCACAATTCCTACAAAATAAATTGTAGCTTAACAGAGGGTATGTGTATGGATAATTTTTTTGTATGATGTTCTTAATTTGCTAGGTATAGATATCTACTTTTGAATATACATCTTGCTGAAAGTTTTCATATTTGTTATGCAGATAAAATGTGGTGTGAAAGACTTTATACCATACCACCATCTCCTCAAGTTCCTTTTGACAAAGAGCTTTTGATGATCCCTAGGCAACTTCTCATTTCATAACGTTATCTTGTTATGATATTGAAAACATCTTATTTCATAACAGAAGATGAAAGTTGTCCATGAACTTCCTGTGCAAACAATAGAGCTCAAGTGTACATACTTTCATCTAGGATGTAATAAGTCAGCGTGGTTGTATAACATGTTATAAATGAACATCTTAGAAAGGAAGGGTGTAAAATGTGTCTATTTAAACACCTGTAGTTTTGCAAATTCAGTGTTAGAGACTTTGATATAGTCTCTGTGACTTCCTTGGGAGAAGGCTCATAGAGGATTGTACAGTGTTTCTTCTTTATGTGGTATCATATCCCTTTTTCCTATACAAATTTCATGACTTCATATACCTAGGCATTCTTCTAGCAAATATAAGTTCCTGCAGTACAAGTGGGAACTCCTAATGCCAATGATGAATCTATAATTGATTAGACTAAAGTGGTTCCTGGGATGCTTTACTCTTGTGACTCAGTAGGAAAATTCCAGACAAACTTTTTGCATTCTTCATTGCAAATGAACACCTCACTGAAGACACAGGAAAACTTGATGCTGAAGATGTTTCTTTTCTTCTTGTGCCCTAAACATTCTAAGTCATATCTATTTCTAAATGATGTTTTTGGTTGCTTTTTTAGGTACCTAAGAGTAAGGCTACAGAAGCCACCAAAATAGCTATAGATGCTGGTTTCCGCCATATTGATTCTGCTGCTATGTATCAAAATGAAAAGGAGGTAGGACTAGCCATCCGAAGCAAGATTGCAGATGGTACTGTGAAGAGGGAAGATATATTTTACACATCAAAGGTATTGAGAATATGGTATAGAAGTGAATGGTACATGATGCATTGAAATAATCTTTATATGATTAAGTCAGTGAAGATTGTTAAACTGAACATCGACAAAGTTGTGAGCTTCAGTCTTCTCATCTTTAAATTCACCAATGGAATCTGAACTACTTTCTTACCTGAGTATCAGTCCACTAGTATGTGATTTAGAATGGGCAAGAAAACTGGCTTTTTTAATTTCCTGAATAACTATACACATTTCTCATTGCTCTGAAAACCATTTCTCTCCTTCATCAATAAGATACAATATTATAAGAAAATACTTTCTGTGTTAAACAAGATATAAGTAATTAATGCTCCTTTGATATCTAGGGAGTAATTGGATGTTCAATGTATTTTACTTTCAGACATATAAATGAGACATGAATTCTTCCAATTTTAATTGACTAATCCATTAGACTATTATTTTCTTCACTGAAACAAATTTTTATAATTAGAACAAAAATGCTAGAAAAAGCAAGAAGGATATACAGGTACACTCATAAGTCACTAGCAGTTATAGCCATTATTTATTATTATGAACTATATACAATTGTGAGTGTCATACTTTTCTGGGATTGCTACCATCACCACAGAACACTGAGCAATATATTGTGTTGTAATGTTATGATTGCCACGGGCCGGCCAGTCAGGGCCTCCCTCAACCCATGGGGGGAACAGGGTCCTAGTCAGGTAGACAAGGCATTGGCGAAGAAATGACAAACAGATGTAGCACAAGGGAGTGCAGATTCTGAATGTAATTTGTACAAAATAGAAATCAGGCTTATATGGTATACAGAGAACAGGGCAAACTACAGAAGTCACGTAGGCAGGAAATGGTTACATCAAGGTCAGTGAGAACAAGCAGCTAGGTGCAAAGTGGAGGAACAGTTGTCTTTCTTCTTGGGCTGGGTTGTCCTGGCAGCCCCAAGATAAACTCTTAGGGTCTGTCTGAGGCAAATAGCTGAAGGTTGTATTTTAGCATTCCTTGGCTGTAACATAGATAATTAGTGATGGGAGCCCTACAACTTCTAACTTCTCACTGGCAGTAAAACAGTTTTTCTTTGTGTGAGACTTCTCTGATAACAAGTGCCTAACTGCTAGCTCTAACTCTTGAGACACCCTGTCTGGTAAGACAGTTTCTTAGTAAAAATTCCAAGCTAATTACAGCTAGGAAATCTATTAGGATTATTGAAACACTGTGGAGGCCAGGAAATAATGTTCAATCTCAGTGTTAGCTATAATGAACTATTTCTTAAGGCACCTTTATGCCTGAATAAAGAAAGCACACAGATCTCTCCACAGATTTAGCAGAGATCAATCTGGAACACATCTAAGTTAGGAGATGCGAACAACTGACTGAAATACCCAGGAGACAAACTCCCTTTGGAGTCATAATGCCTCTTGTCCATGATCAGGTTTTAGCCCTGATACTGTAGACCTACTGGGGTAGATGAGTGAGTGCAGCATATGATGACTATGAAGTTGTGTATAGTTTTAATATGTAAGTTTGCTTCTTGTCCAGTGCTGGCAATGACCATGTTACACAACACCCACAGCTAGCTTTGCCAAAACTCTAACAACTGCTCCATGGCTAGGCTATGCCCTTTCTCCTGCCCACCTGAGTCAACTTGGATGGAAAACACAAGACATCTTCAATATTTTAAAGCCAGCCAGATAACAGAACTGCTAGGTGAAGAATTTCCTATACTAATCTAAAAGTAGACTTTTCCATGCTCTTTGGCCTCCACCTGTGGGAGAGGTCACTTATTATAGGTGCACTGAGAGACCTACATGTCTGCTGCTTCCTATCTGCTCCATAGCCTGGTCTGAGTTCTCTCTCCCTCTCTCTCTCCTCCTCTTCTTTCTGGGACCAGAAATCCCATCTAATTCTTCGCCCAGAGATTACCTTCTGAGCTTCTGTCATCTTTATTCACCAGTTAAAATGAGAAGAAGGTTCACATGGAATTACTTGAGTATGTGATCCACTCCTCATCAGAGCAGCCGCCCCCCCCCGAGGAAGCAGAATTAGCACTAAAATACAATGGGAATAATTCAGCTCAATAAATGTCTGATTGGCCACCATTATGATCATAGTTCTTTGCTTACCAAAACTTTGTTATGTAGCACATAACTATGTGTTATGTTTCTTACCTAAGTAATTTTCTATAAACTAAAATGACATATGTTCTTCATTTTTAAATTTTTGTAATTACAGAAAGGCATGATTTCAATGTGAAAGGTCACACCATGTCAATATTTTAATTTTTTTCTTAAATAACTTTAGTGATGACACTGTTCATTATGTCATTTTTCATTAAGAGAAAATTGAACTATAGAGACTTTAAATATCTACATCTCAGTATTAGCCTAAATAATATTTTATAGTCCTCCTAAATGCATGTTTTCTGACTAGTAAGATTGTAGGTTATATTTCTTCCCCTATGTGTGCTTTTAAAAATCTTTATTTATTGTAAGTGTGTTAGTGTCTTGACTGCATGGGTGTATGTGTACTATAAGTTAGTTTACAGAGATACCTGCAGAGACCAGAAAGGGGCATCAGAACCCCAATGAGTACTAGATCCCCTCTAACTAGAGTGAAAGGAGATTGTGAGCTACCAGTGGATGCTGAGAAATAAATGTATGTTGTCTACAAGAGGAGCAAGTGCTTTTTTGCTAACACTTCTGTTCAGCCCTCCATGGGTTATTTTGAGTTTGCATATTTATTCAGATTCTCTTTATATAGACAGAGCAGCATTGCCTTTTGTTCAGGTAAAGGTTAGAGATGCTTGAAAGCACACACGACAATCATTTCATCATGAGCCATTTTACTAAAAAGATCTGAGACTCAAAATTAACCCCAACTAACAATTCAGAAAGAACAAGTACAGACTACCCAGTTTTACTACTGGTAACACAATCTGTCATTTTACAAGGATTTCAAATTGCTATTTAGACCCAGAAGAACACAAAGCATTATGATCTAGAGAACAATTGGTTCCCTACTGTTGCTTTTCTATAAACTGCCTGACCCATAGCAGCTTGGGACATCCATAAGACACTTACACACAAAGATTATTTACATAAAAAACAGTAGTTAAGGGTGAGGTCACAGTTCCTTCATATATGTTAGCCAAATACAACACATCATAATGTATATGCAACAACAGTTACAGTGTATTAGGTGCTTAAAGTCACTTATAAATTCAGTGGAATACAAGGTTGAGGATAAATTATAATTACATGAAAGTTTTCTAAACTTGAGTAATTTTCTAGATTAACTCATAATAAATAAACATTGAAGAGAGTTTTGTGGCTTGTTCAAATAAAAAAATCAGGAAGTAGACAAATATTGTCTCCCATGGTTGTCAGTGTCACACAAGTCTCTGTGTTAGGTAAAGTAAGTGAGGAAACTGAAAATTCAATAATTTAATTTCATATTCATTCTTCAACTTTTGCAGGTTTGGTGTACTTTTAATCGTCCAGAACTGGTGAGAGTCAGCTTGGAACAGTCATTGAAGCAACTCCAGTTGGACTATGTGGACCTGTACCTCATTCATTTCCCAACGGCCATGAAGGTATGCAATTTGGATCACCAACAAATTTCAACTCTAACTTACAAGTTTTCTGATTGGTTGAATTCTATAAAGTTTAAAAACATAGTTCAGTTGATTTTAGAAAAAAATTCCAAATGTCTTATGCAAGGAGCTGATATGATTGTGTAACTGGAGAGTCTAATTCATTAATAGTCTGGCATTCTAAATAGTCATTAAAATGACTCTGTTTTTCAATTCTTGTATTACTACAAAATTTTCAAAGTTTTTAAAAAGTGGTTTTAATTTTATTTTATACGTGTGTTTTGTGTGCATGTATGTCTTCCACCATATCTGTACCTAGTACCCAATGAGTTCAAAAGATGGTATTAACTCCCCTGGGCTAAGAGTTATAAACAGTTGTGAAGTGTGACATGGGTGCTAGAAATTGAACCCATATCCTCTGGAAGAGCAGCTAGTACTTTTAATATGGAGCAATCTAGCTTCATATTTGCTTAGTTTTTAATTACAGCAATTTCCATTGGTGACAAATTTAGCCTTGAGGTAGTTTGAAGTTCTAGTTCTTTGACATCTGATGGTTGCCCTGTACTTTACATCATAAAAGAATTTTTAAGTATGCCACTCTACTTCTAGAGAGATGGCTCAGTGTTTAAGAGCACTTGCTGGTCTTACCGATTAGTTCAGATTTCAACTCCCACTACCTGCAGTTCATAATTGCCTGTAAGTTCAGCTCCAAGGGACCTCACTTCTTACAGCTTTATCATCACCTTCACAGTTGTCTCATACATATACACACAGACACAGACATAGACACACAGACACACACACACACACACACACACACACATGCACACACACCAAACAAATAAACAAACAAAGAAAGACATAAAGAATACAACAAAACAAAACCCAACAACCCTGTCTTTTCATCTTTTGTTCATTTGTAAGGCCTTAAGCACCCATAAGCATGAGGAAGACTGTTTACTGTAGGTCAATAGTGGAATTTATTGTTGGTTGAAATCACTGAGACATTCTTGCTGGTCAAAATCACTGAGACATTCTCACCAAATTTCTAAGTGAAGGTGGAATTGAACAGAACATAAGTCAAGCAAGAGAATCTAAGTACCCAGAGATAATTTCTTTATTCAAACAAAATTATGTTAAAAAGAAAGAACTGTGATTCTCAAGAACATTCTTTACATTTCTACATTCACAACAAATGTAACATAAAAAATGTTCACCCAATTGCCAGAAGTTCTAGTCATAGCCCTTGTTTAACACCAGCTTTGTTATTGTGGGTAAATGCATTACTTGAGAGATTCTTGACATTTGTCTCTATTCCAGCCAGGAGAGAATTATTTTCCAAAAAACGAGAATGGAAAATTCATATATGATGCAGTGGATATCTGTGACACCTGGGAAGTGAGTACTGGGGTTAGAGAGCACAGCAGGAAGTACAGAGAGGGGGAGGAGAGTCAGAACTGTGAGAGTGAGGTGTACATGCTGTTATAACAACCAATACTCTTTTTGAGGGCATGTTTACTTTAGATGTGGGGACCATGTGTCACTGTGCTATAACAGAAATGAAGGGGAGGTTTGCCTAAAATGATGATAAAGAATCTAAATGACTAGGGATAGCTCAGAGTCCTCTTAATAATTGATACTATTATTTTCCTTACTGTTTTATTTTTTCTAAAACATAATGCCAAGAGGTGTAATTTTTATTTCTCTACAGTATTATTTCTAACATTGTGATATTTTCACTTAATAATTTAATTATTTTATGTGCATTGGGGTCTGCCCTTATGCCTCTTTGGGGTACATCTGGGTGAAGGTGTTAGATACCATGGAACTGGAGTTATGGACAGTTGTAAACCACCATGTGGGTCCTGGGAAATAAACCTTGGTCCTTTGGGAGAGCAGCCAGAGGTCTTTGTAGCTAGGCCATCTCTTCATCTCTCAGTTTTTTATTTAAACAAGTTATTATTTTGGCATTTTTTTTACCAGGCCATGGAGAAATGTAAGGATGCAGGATTAGCCAAGTCCATCGGGGTGTCCAACTTTAACCGCAGGCAGCTGGAGAAGATCCTGAACAAGCCGAGGCTCAAGCACAAGCCTGTGTGCAACCAGGTGAGGATCAACAGCCTCATATCTTTCCTGTTCATTCCTTTCTTCCTCTCCTGCTGACAGGTGCAACTGGGGAAAGAACTAACATTAGAAACTGAGCAAAGGTTTGAGATGATCCATTCCTTAACATCTTTGAATTTCTCTGGTTTCTGCCATCAAAAGCACATTTATTGTGTCAATGTCTTGTCCCCAGAATTATTTTAGCAAGATTTTCTTTATTTCAAACTGTGACTTAAATTATACATATATTTGGAATATGTTTCATGCCCAATTCTCATGTCATATTTGAGAATCCCTCAATGATTTTGCCTGAGTCAGTCAACCTCTGTGGTTTGGAAAACATTTCATTTTTAACTGCTTTATTGACATTTCTTACCTGACACATCCTTTGAAAATTTTAGTGTGGTAAAATTATTTCTACAAGACAGAGTAAATTTTAGTAATTTTCATAATTGTTGTTTTGAGAAAGAAAGATACCATAGTGATTACTACTGACTGGGAACTATGAGTGCTCTTCATGTGTGTTTATTTCTTATTTTTCTATATCTTTTCTTCCCTCCAAATTCTCCCATATACCCATTTTCTCATTCAAATTCAGTTTGTAATTCTTTATTTTGATTGATTGCTATTATATTCACATAAGTATGTGTTTTTGTAAATATACATACCTATGTATAAATCCATGAATACAGCCTGCTAGTCTGCATATACTTATATTAATATGTTTTAAGGACTGATCATTTGGTACAACATAACTTATTGGTATGCCATTCATTGGGGAAGAGTATTTCTCCTATTCTCAGAATTCCTTAGTTGCCTGTTGTTCTTTTTGCATTTTAGTAAGAAATCACTTATTGTTATTTTTGCATGTACTTGGATACATTTAAGTTTTTTCCTTTTAATATTGAGATCATAAACAACATTATTGGATAATCCCCAAACTGTTTTTTTTTTTTGCTTTCCCTTATTAATGATTAGCAAGTTTTTGTTTTAGTGTTCTACTTAATAATCAAAATTCAGTGAGTCCATTCCTTGCCCCACATCTGAAATCAGTCATGACTCACCATAGCAAAAACAGGTATTTGTATCCATCAAGTAGGTTATAGAGCTCACTCATCTCAGATGTATTACATTGTCAACTGTTCCCTCCAATGTAAGTACTCATTTTAAATATATCAATCTAGAACAATTAATGGGAAGGAAGTGGATGAAAGTGAACATGCTCAAAATGTGTAACATATTTTATTACAAATGTATCTGAAGTTTCTCACTATGTGCAGTGAATATAAGACAATTAAATTTATCTAATCATGGACCTACCGAGATGGCTCAGTGTATAAAGGGTCTTGTCTCCCAGAACTTTGATTCTTGGAACTTGGGACCCTTATGGTAGAAGGAAAGAACTGGTACCACAAGTTGTCTCTGACCACCACATGTTCACTATAATATGAACACAAACATCTACCTCTCAATAAAAATATGTAAAAATGTAAAATACATCTTACTATGAAGTTGTTCACATTTTCTTTTTTCCATTTTGCAATCCTTCTTCTCTTGCTTCTTCATACTCTATTTTTCTCCTTTGTTTGATTTATGAGACATAGCCTCTATGTGTAGCCCATGACCATCTGAAATTTATTGTAGCCTATAATGGCACTAAGTTCATTGCAATCTTGTGCTTCAGCATTCCAAAATACTGGGTTATGGCCTGAGTTACCACACCAGGCCTGAGAGTGATATATTCATTTCCAATTCCACTAAGTCAGCTGTATAATATTTTTAAATTTTTTTTACATTGAATGTATTATTTCATATAAATTGGCATGTTTCTATTTCCTCTATCTACAGGTAGAATGTCATCCTTATCTCAATCAGGGAAAACTTCTGGATTTCTGCAAGTCAAAAGACATTGTTCTGGTTGCTTATAGTGCTCTGGGAAGCCACCGTAATAAGGAATGGTAATATGGACAGTGAGAGTCAACAGAAGGAAAACATTGTTCAATAGTTATTTTATCAGTTCTTATAGTTTATTCTGAAATGAATTGGAAGTATGGAGATATTTCATTTGGGGGATGATAAAAAATTCACAATGGCTTTATAAATTTCACACACTGAGAACCCTGGCCTGAATATCAACCTTCCCATTCATTAGAAGTTTTCTAACAAATCAAAGAATTAGGAAAAACAACTTAACATTTCTAACTCTCTTCCAGGGTTGACCAGAGCTCTCCTGTTCTTTTGGATGATCCAGTTCTTGGTTCCATGGCAAAAAAGTACAATAGAACTCCTGCCCTGATTGCTCTTCGCTACCAGCTGCAACGTGGGGTTGTGGTCCTGGCCAAGAGTTTCACTGAGAAGAGGATAAGAGAGAATATGCAGGTGATGAGTTGCTGTGGATGTATATTTTATATTTTCCTGTACACACTCACATTTTATTTAATATTCAGGTCTTTAATCACTTTGAATGCATTCTATATCAAGACTTTTTTGCCATCATGGCTCCTTTAACAATAATTGTCTGCTCATTTCAAATAGGGGATCAAGTATTCTATTAATACCAATAGTGCTAAAAATCATTCTACACCTATTTATTCGATCTTTATGGAAAGTCACTAATGTAGCTTACCGGTTTATGGTTAGAGATTTGTGTTGGATGGTTTGATAACATTCAGGCTATTCTTGTCTTGGCCAGGCTCTCTCTTCTTCTGCAGTGAAGTGTCTTACTTTTATGATGAGCTGTGGTGTATCTATTCCAGGATACAGACGTCACTGAGCTTAATGGAACAAGTCTTTTCTCTCTGTACTGTTATCATCCTGCTGGCCAGTGTCCTCACATTACACACTCACCAAGTAGTTTCTAAAATCTCTACACTTTTTCAGGTGTAATCCTATATCAAGTACAATATTCCTTCTCATAATACAACTATGACTCAAGACATGTGGATACAATTCTTCCACATCCTAATGTGGACAGTGCTACATTTGTTAACTACAGAGTGAATTCTGGAAGACACAAATAAAAGGAGTGGTTCTTGTAGTCTATCAGTTTCATTTTTTTCATTCTGTAAGATCACTCCTTATACATTGTCTTTTTGCTGAAATACATCAATTCACAATGTACCATTTCCCCATTACTTTAAATTAAATATTATTGTGAATATAGGTTCCTTCTCTACGTATTCAAATTCTTCATGGCTTCTTTCTTCATTTCTTCTTTTCCTACCTCCTTCTCTTCTATCCTTTCTTTCTTTCTTTTATCTTTTTTTCTGTCTTTCATTTTATGTTTTGACCAGAAATACTGCTCATTATTATCAATGAGCCTATTTCTAAACTCATTTTTAATATTGATTAATGTATTTCTTTTTAGGGATGAGTCCACCTTCCAGATGTCCTAACTCTCATGTTTACATAAACCTATATAGGCCTTGGTTATTCTCTATGGATTAATTTGTTATAGGAATTTTTAATCAATTTGCTAATTTTTAGGGGATTTAAGTATTTGTTTGACAAGGTTAATATTGCATTGAACTTGTTTATTAATGTAGATACTGTGGCTGTTTGACAGTATTGAGAGTTTCAATCAACACTGAGAGTTTCAGTCATCATCATCATCATTGAATTTTCCTATTCTTCAAGGGGTTTTCTGTATGAATTGCTAACTTCTATAAGTTTCAAACAAAATAATTTGTACTTATTCTGTTCTCTCCTATTGAGACAGAGAAAACATACTTTTATTGATAGCTTTCTGTTGTTTCATTAGCTGCCAAATATGCAAAAATGATAAAGACATTTTGAAAGAAGAGTCTGTTATATAATATGATTGATCTCAAGGCATTTTAACCATTTTTTTTCCTCAGTGTTAGGATGCAGAGAACTTTTGGTTTCATGAACCCATTTGTTTCAGATTGTGAAAAACAGGAGACCATCATGTTGATTAAGTTGACCACATTTCATAAAGGACAATTTTCTTCATGGCATGCCTTTGTTCTTTGAAAATTAGTTATTAATATTTACAGGAGTCTTACTCTAAATTGCATTAAGATGCCATTCTTATATTCTGATTGCTCACATTTATGTATAGAACAAAACTGTGTTGATGAGATTATTTACTTGGAGTCAGCCACCACCTCTTGCTCTTACAGTCTTTCTGCTTGCCTTCCACATAGATTCCTGTGCCCTGAGGGGAGGGGTTTGATGAAGAGGCTCTCAAATAGGTCTAAGTGTTCCCAAGCCTTTCACTGCCTGCATATTGTAGAATTATGGGTCACCACATTAGTTTGCATCAACTTCATTAAGCCTCTCTTAAGATGGATGAATAATTATCTATGGGCATAGAGATATATCATTAGGAATCATTTTATTGCCATATTAGAAACACAAGAGGACTGAAGTACATATTCAGGAATTAGTTTCCAGCATACTCTCTCTCTTTCTCTCTCTCTCATTGTTATTTACATTTCGTTTATTGTCCAGCTTCAAAGACCCATCCTCCATGAGCTACCCCACCCCCTTGCCCAGCCCGTTCACATCTAAGAGGGTTCTTTCCCTTGCATACATCCATTCCCATCTTACCTCTCTCACATCCCCCTTATTTAGAGCATCAAACCTCCACACGACTAAGTGCACCCCCCATTGATGCCAGATAAAGCAATCTTCTGCTAGGGTCCTGGTTAGTTGATATTGATGTTCTTCCTATGGTGTTGAAATCCCCTTCAGCTCCTTCAGTCTTTTCTTTAATTCTTCCATTGGGGTCTGTGGGCTCAGTCCAATGACTGACTATAAGTGTCTGCATGTGTCTCAGGTGTGTGTCAAAGGACAACCATATCAGGCACCTGTCAGCAAGTGCTTCTCAGCATTAGCAATAGTGTCAGGGTTTATTGTCTGTAGATGGGATGGATCCCAAATGGGGCAGTTTCTGGATGGCCTTTCCTTCAGTCTCTGCTCTGCCTTTTGTCCATGCATTTCCCTTAGACAGGAACAATCCCAGGTTAAAAAAAAAAATTGAGATGGGTGGGTAGCCCCAGCCCTGTACTTTGAGCCATGTCTGTCTACTGGAGGCTAACTTTTTTACTTCTTTGTATATTTTATATATTAGCCATCTGTCAGATGTAGGCCTAGAAAAGATTTTTTTCCTAATCTGTACATTGTCGTTTTTTCTTATTGACAGTTTCCTTTGACTTACAAATCTTTTCAGTTTCATGATGTCCCATTTTTCAATTGTTGATCTTAGAGCCTGAACCATTGGTATTCTGTTCAGGAAGTTTTCCCCTGTGCCAAGGTGTTCATTGCTATTTATTACTTTCTCTTCTATTAGATTCAGTGTATCTGGTTGTATGTGGAGGTCCTTAATGACTTGCTCTTGAGCTTTGTACAAGGAGCTAAGTATGGATCAATTTAGATTCTTCTATAGGCAGACCAGCACCATTTGTTGAAGATGCTCTCTTTTCTTCACTGTATGGTTTTGTTTTTTTCTAAGTTCATGTGTCCATAGATGTGTGGGTTTATTTCTGGGTCTTAAATTCTATTCCATTGATTGACGTGTTTGTGTTTGTACTAATATGATGTGATTTTTAACACTATTGCTCTATAATATAGCTTCAGGTCAGGGATGGTGATTCCCCAAGAAGTCCTTTTAAGGTTGAAAATTGTTTTTGCTACCCTGGTTTTTTTGTTATTCTATATGAAGTTGAGAATTTCTCTTTCTATCACTGAGAAGAATTTAGTTGGAATTTTAAATTTAGTTGGAATTTAGTTGGAATGGAATCTATAGATTCAATGCAATCCCCTTTAGAGAGATGATGATTTTCACTGTGTTAATCCTATAGATCCATTACTATGGAAGATCTTTCCATCTTCTGAATTCTTCTGATTTCTTTCTTCCAAGATTTGAAGTTCTTGCCATATAGATATTTTACTTGCTTTGGTTAGAGCTACACTAAGATAATTTATATTATTTGTGACTATTGTGAAGGGTGTTGTTTCCTTAATTTCTTTCTCAGCTTGTTTATCTTCTGTATAGATAAAACCTATTTTCATATATGGTATCCATCAGTAAAATGCTTTAATGAATATGTGTTTACTTTCTTGAATATATTAAAAAGTATATCTGCACCATTTAGTGTGGTATATCAATAATAGACAGACTGGCAAATATGCAGTATAAATATAATAATCAAGTTTTTTTGCATGATAGGTTTTTGAATTTCAGTTGACTATGGAGGACATGAAAGCCCTAGATGGCCTGAATAAAAATATTCGATACATAGTTGCTTCTGGGTAAGTAATTTCTTTTTTAATTTAATTTTTACTAATTAATTACTTTATTTATTTACATACCAAATGTTGTCCCCGCTCAAAGAGTTCTTCATCCCCTCTTGTCTGTCTTATACTCTGAGAAAATGTCTCCATATACTCCCACCCTGAGCCATCAAGTATTTATAGGATTAGGCACATCCTCTTCCACTGAGGCCAGACAAGGCAGTCCTCTGCTACACAGTGCTGGGGTCTTTGGATCAGCTGGTTTATGTTCTTTGGTTGGTAACATAGTCCTGGAACTTCGTAGTGTTTCAGGTTATTTGTTGGTCTTCCTATGGGGTTGCCAACTGCTCAAGTTCCTTCCGTTCTTCCCCAGACTCTTCCACTGTGATCCCAACCTATATCCAATGCATTGCTGTGAGTATCTGCATCTCTCTCCATTAGCTGCTGAATAGATCCTCTCAAAGGGCAGCCATGTTAGTCTCCTGTCTATAAGCATAACACAGCAACAATAATAGTGTTAGAGTTTGGTGCTTGTCCATGGGATAGATCAAAAGATGTGTTGGTGACTAGTGGCCCTCAGTCTCTGTTCCATTTTATTTCTTGCAATTCTTTTAGATGGAACAATTTTGGGTCAAAAGCTTTGTAGGTGGGTTGGTGCCCCTACCCTCCACTGGTGTCCTGTCTGACTACTGGAGGTGGTCACTTCAGCTTTCATATTGACACCGTTGGGCATTTCAGGCTATGGTCACCCACACAGAACCTTGGAAGCTTCCCCATGCCAGGTCTCTGGGATTTCCTCAAGGTTTCCCCCAGACCCCATTCCAGCAGCTACATATTTCCATTCATACTCCTGGCCCTTAGTAAACATATTTTACTCCAACTTTTATCCTGAGGTGAGTGCAACATAAGTTTCCTTAATTTAAAGAAGAAGTCCAGAAACAATATTCATCAGAAAAGAGACAAAAGCTTTAGCAACTATTTCTAGCCTCCTGTGATTTCTGTTCTCTGTGACCTGGCAGGATGTGTGGAGCCTGGCTCAGGCTGACCTCCTGAACTTACTGTT
Organism: Mastomys coucha; assembly: GCF_008632895.1. Taxonomy (NCBI): domain Eukaryota; kingdom Metazoa; phylum Chordata; class Mammalia; order Rodentia; family Muridae; genus Mastomys; species Mastomys coucha. The sequence goes on from NW_022196913.1 coordinate 9,688,048, forward strand.
CTCCTCCTGTTTTATGGAAATTTCTGGGTCATCATTGGTGAAAGATATGCATCCTTCATTAAAGCTCTGATTTGGTGTGTCCTGGGATTTACTCTTGAGGCAATTCAACAAGCCTGTTGAAACATTTTCAATTCAACATCATGTCATGTGCCCTGTCACCTGATTAATCCCTAAGTATTTTAAATGTGTGACCATCCATCTTGTGGACTGTGATATTTCCTCCTGGTGAAAATTTTCATTTAGTTTAGGTAATTTTATGTTTTCAATGGACTGAAAGCTCTACTTTGCTTATATTGTACTTCCAGGTCTATTCAATATGTTTGAAATAACAATAACTGGCTTAATGAAACCAAATGTAGCTCATTTGGTATTTGTTTTCTAGAATACCAAGATCTCAATGTTGAAATTGAAGAATTTATAGAGAATAACACTATAGCATGTAGAAGGGAGAACAATCTGATGACGAACTTGTAGGGAACAAGAAATTTAATTCTTCCTTGGTGCTCCAATTGTTTTATATATTTTCAGTAGAAAAAATATATGTATAATAGTATATATATATATATATATATATATACTTTCTATATAATATATACTATTGCATATATAGTATATATGTAGTATCTAATAGTATATATATACTTTATATATAATATATATACACATGTATGTAAATATTGAAAATAAATGAGGAATAATGTAATATATTTTTCTTGTCCTATTGGAAAATTTCTTCTAAAATTACATAAATATGAGAATTTATAAAAGTTGACATGCTTAATGAATAATAGTATATAATGAAATTTTCTAGTAAATTTTGTCATCATTAATACATTTATTATTATGAAGAAAGCAAAAAAAATGTCAATATTCAGACTGAGCATCAAGCAGTCACTTACATCATAATTGTGAAAAAAAAAACAACTAACCACATTTTCTTTCTTTATAGCTTGAATGATTATTACTGAATGGTAATTTTCTATACTTACCTTCTTGGATACAGCATTTCATCTTATACTCTGATCTTCCAATTGCCTTCTCTGTGGTGACTTGTATGATTATTGTATGTTTGTATGTGTATGAGTGAATGAGAGCACATGAGTCTACCATTGCTTGCATCTCATGGTCAGAGGTCAACACTGGTTGTCTTCTTCACCTTCCTTCTTGTTTGGGGAAGAATGTTTTGTTTTCCACTGTGTATTCTAGGCTGCCTGTGGGTTTTCAGGAAATCCTGTCTCTACTTCCCATTTCATCATGGAGATCTATTACAGAGGCATGCATGCACCATGCCCAGTTTTATGTGGGTACTGAGGATCCAAACTCATATCACATATCACATAACAAAAGCATTTATTCCACTCAATCATGTCTGAAGTCCATTTTTCTACTTTTAATCACATCTAGTATAATGGATGTAATAGACAGCTAGCAAGTAATTGATGAATTAGTAAAATGAAATGAAAATGATTCATCTGTATCTTCATGAAATGTTTCTTGGTAAGGAATGTGCACCTTGACTTCTTCTTTTCAAAACAAGGTAATCAGTTTCTATTTTCATTAAGAAATTGTAATTAAGAGATCTGATTACCTTTTTTGGATAGATGTTCATTTGAATGTCTATTTTCTGTGTATGCCCCAGGAAAAGCAGCATGATATGAATTTAGTTTTTGTTCAACCGTTTATACCATAACATTTAAGGTAGATTCTGAATTACTAGAAAATAAATTTGTGTGTTTCCTACTAATAACAATTTCAAAGTAGTCACTAAAAACTAAAACGATTTACTTGTCTTTCTAGCTTCGAGGACCACCCTGATTTTCCATTTTTGGATGAATACTAACATGGAGGTTCATGTCATGCCTTGTGCCAGAAGTCACTGCATGGGAAGAGTATAGAGGAAGGGTACTTTCAAAAAGTGATGATTACATATCACCCTAATCCAAGCTTCTGAGCAATTCCTGCTCTTCTGATTCTACAATCTTAAGCAAGAAAGCACAACAATGTATATTTCCCTTTTCTAAGAAATAAAAGAATCATTTTTCTTTAGTATTTACCTTTGCCAGTTTAAATAATTCACACATTTTAACTTATCCTGATCCATTTGCATCCTGGAAGGATTTACTTAGAAATGTGTGTGTAGGGAGTGAAATAATAAAAGACATTTTACTAACATATCTGATATAATGGTGAAGAGAATTATCATCTTCTGGGAAGTAGTAGTTAGTATTTATTCATAGTTTTTTCTCTAGTATTTCAGGAATAAGGAAGCATATCATGTGTAGTCTAGAAGGTGAGCCATACATATAATGGGTACCCATGGATCTCAGTGTTTCTCCAGGAACTCAGACTGTAGTATCCTTGAGGGAGGATTGACAGGAGGTGAGAGGAAACTAACCTTCAAAACACATGAAGTTTCTGATGAAGGGAAATTTAGGAGATTCATGCCAAGCATATCTCTTCCTCAAAAATATGGATCAATATAATTTGCAACATTTATCCAAGTAATAAAGTTTTGTTTGTACACAGAATTCCCCCAATCTAGTGGTGTGTATCAATTCTGGAGATCAGGATGTGCACAGGAAAAACAATGCATTGTTCATCATTAAGGACCTTTATTTAAACTCTTTAATGTCTTTTAAACATATATTATTATAAGTATTTTTATTCATTATTACTGTTATATTTTTTATTATTCACATTACATCCTGCTCACTGCCCCCTTCCAGTCATCCCCTCCTATAATCCTTCCTCCATTTTTCTTACCCTTGTCCTCTGAATCAGTGGGAACCCCCTTGATATCCTTCCATGTTAGCACATCAAGTCTCTGTCAGGATAGGAACATCCTCTCCCACTGAGGCCACACAAGGCAGCCTAATTTGAAGAACATATCCTACAGATAGTCAATAGCTTTGGGGATAGCCCCTGCTCCTATTGTTTGGAACCCACAAGATGACCAAGCTGCACATCTGCTACATATGTGTTGGGAGACATAGGTCCAGCCCATGTGTGTTCTTTGGTTGGTGGTTCAGTCTCCGAGAGACCCCCAGCATCCAGGGTAGCTGACTCTGTTGGTCTTCCTATGAAGTTCCTATAATCTTAGAAGCCACATTGCTACCTCCTGTACTACCTTGAGTCCCCCAATCTTGATCCACACTTTGGCTATGAATATCTGAATCTCTTTGGGTCATTTGCTGGGTAGAGTCTCTCAGAGCACAGCCATGATTGTCTACTATTGGCCAGCATAATAGAGCATCATTAATAGTGTTGGGATTGGTGCTTGAACATGGGTCTTAAGTTGCACCAATTATTGGTTGACTGTTTTCTCAGTCTCTGTTTTTATCCTCTGTCCTTGCATTTCTCAGAAAGGAAAAAATTTGGGGCCAATTATTGTGGGTAGGTTGGTGCTCCTATCACTCAATTGGTGTTCTTACCTGGCTACAGGAGGTGAATTCTTTAGGTTTCATATCTCCAGTTATATGAATCACACTTAAGGACACTCCTATTTATTCTTGGGTGACTTCCTTATCCTAGGTCTCTGCTTCTTCCTCGAGATTCCCCCTACCACCCTACCCCTATCTGTTGTAGATTTCCACCCATTCTCATGGCTATCTGTTCATCCCTCCTGTCTCTCCCCACACATGTTCCTGAAATCCCTATTCCCTTCCTCATTCCATCTCCCACCAAGTTCTATTCTTCCATCTGCTTTTCAATACTTTTTAGACACTATTGTGGATGCTGGCAATTGCTGGCTGACAGGAGCCTGATATAGTTGTCTCCTGAGAGGCTCTGACAGTACCCGACTAATAAAGAAGTAGAGGCTCACAGCCATCCATTGGACTGAGTACAGAGTCCTCAATGAAGGAGCTAGAGAAAGAACCCAAGGAGCTGAAGGGTTTGCAGCCCCTTAGCATGAACAACAATATGACCTAACTAGTACTGTTGGAGCTCCCAGGGACTAAACCACCAACCAAAGAGTACACATGGTGGGACCCATAGCTCCAGCAGCATATATGTTTCAGAGGATGGCCTATTAGGTCATCAATGGGAAGAGAGGCCTTTAGTACTGTGAAAGGTTATGCCCCTGTGTTTTTTTCCAGAGGGGAAACTGAGAAAGGAGCTATCATATGACATGTAAATAAAGAAAATATCTAATTAAAAAATAAAAATCCTATAACTGAATAAAAACAAAAACACAACAGACTAAACAAACCTATGGGATACAGTAAAACAAACTCTAAGAGAAATATATACTTACAACAACTTACTTTAAATGATGACTGCTTAGGATGTAGCTTGATGGGTAGAATGCATGACAAGCAAACCAAAAGCCTTGGGTTTAATCCACAGACACTTCTGGTGGCACACATGCCTGAAATCCTAGCTGCTCTAGAAGGAGGAGAAAGACTTCAACATCACTGTAGGCCGCAGCCAGCTCATTCATCTGGGCTACACGAGGCCCCGTTTCAAAACCACTACACAGCACCAAGGCTATTTTTGCTCTTTCTTCAGTCTAGCAAAATGACTCCACAGGTATAAGTGCTTGTCATAGAAATTTGATGGACTGAGTTCAATTCTCATATCCTATGATACTATGATATAAGGAAGAAAACCATGACTCAAAAGTGGTCCTCTGACTTTCATACCATGGTTCACACAGGTCAATATTCATATATATTCATATATATTCATCATATACACATGTCCAATAGGAATAATAATTATAAATAAATCATTATTTTGTTATTTTTTTAAAAAAGATTTTCTATCCCCTTTTCTATGTGAGATTCAAGCCTCCTCGCTTGTACCCTCTTTCTTGTTTAGCTTCTTTGGTTCTATAAAGTATAGCATGGCTATCTTGTAGTTTATGGTTAATATCCACTTATAAGTGAGTACATACCATGCATTTCTCTTTGTAACTTGGTTATTTCACTCAGGATGATGTTTTCAAGTTCTATCCATTTGCTTTCAAAATACATGATGTCTTTGTTTTCAATAGTTAAATAGTATTCCATTGTGTTGATATACCATATTTTCTTTATCCAGGCTTCAGTTGAGAGACATCTAGGTTGTTTCTAGCTTCTGGTTATTATGAATGAAGATGCTATGAACCTAGTTGAATCAGTGTCTTTGTGCAATGGTGGAGCATCTTTTGGGTATATGCCCAGGGATGCTCTTAGATGGGTCTTGAGTTAGAAGTATTGCTAGTTTTCAGAGAAGCCTCTACCTTGATTTTTTAAAGTGGTTGTAAAAGTTTGTGCTCCCACCAGCAATAGAGGAGTGTTCCTCTTGCTCCACATCCTTGCCAGCATGTGCTATCATTTTGAGTTTTTGACTCTAGTGATTATGATGGATGTTAGATTAACTCTCAGGGTTGTTTGGATTTCCATTCCTCTAATGACTAAGGACTTTGAACATTTCTTTAAGTACTTCTCAGCCATTTGATATTTGTCAGTTGAGAATTCTCTGTTTAGTTCTGTGCTCCATTTTCTAACTGGGTTATTTACTTTCTTCCCATCATTGGGTTAAATCAGCTTACATGAGCCAAGGGAACCTTCTAAATTTCAGAGAATAATGGATGTGATGAGATAACAAGAAAAATACTTAACAGTTCAAGAGATATATAATTTATCAAATTCAGAGTTGTTCAGAAAATGTGACCAAATATGAATATTATTCATTGTTAGATTTCCAGCTTTAGGTCTGACAGTTAAGAACTGAGAAGCTGCTACTCATTGCCTCACATTGAAGAAGTTAACAAAACAATGCTACTCTTTGTAGGACCATCAGAAAAACCAGGCCATGGCTCAAATTCCTTTCCTGAAAATCGAGGAGATCAGAATCATGGCCATCATGGCATACATAGACAGTATATAGATTTCTTCATGTCCTTAATAAGTAAGATAATACAATAACTAATGACTTAAGATTTTTAAAGCTTACTGTACCTGAGAGAGTAGGGATAAATAACCTCTCATCTCTCTTGCTTTCTATGGTCAGGAGATAATACACATAACAATCCCACTGGTCTTCTGGACTGAACTGCTGAGTAGCATGGTACGAGGAGGTTTAAAGTACAGTCAATGAGAACAAGTGTACTAATGGCTTGTTGGACTGTAGGACACTTCATCTGTCTTCTACTTTAATACTCAGCAGAAGGGTGTAACAAGACCACAGAAGATTGAGGCTGAAAGAGCTGACTCTTGCAGTATTAATGAATTAGTAGTCTCTAGGATGAGCAAATATCAGTGAGAAACGGACCTAAAATAAACATGGGGAAATTTTATGTTCTCAGATTTGTAGATGCAGCAAATCGGAAGCACATACCAACTCTCAACCAGATTTAGACAGCGTAGCACACACATGACCTATATACTTTCATTACTATTGTGCCTTGCATATTCTACACTTAGCAAATAAGGTCACAATATGCCAAAAAAGTCTTCCTAGTTAAAGCAAATATAATACCCTACAAGATATTGTAGAAGTGTTTTGACAATGTGACTGAAATTAAATGACTATTGACTCAGGTGGAAAAAGCATAATAAGGAATCAAATTAAGTACAATGTAACTTAATTTCTTTAAGTACTTCTTAGCCATTTGATATTTGTCAGTTGAGAATTCTGTTTGGTTCTGTGCTCCATTTTCTAACTGGGCTGTTTGCTTTCTTATCTCCATTTGGTTAAATCAGCTTACATGAGCAAAGGGAACCTTCCAAATTTCAGGGGATAACCGATGTGATGAGATAACAAGAAAAATATTTAACAATTCAAGAGATATATAATATCTGAAGAGGTAGAAATCCTAAGGATGACTGGGATGGCTCACAGAAGATTATATGTTGATTTTTCTTGTAACCATCTCTTGCACCTTTTCTTTTCTGTATAAATGTCATGCTTTCATTCTGTTGTATAAAATAACTACAGCTTAATTATATGATAATTTTATAAATAGTGACAAATGTTAAGACTATTTGACAGGATGTTATAGTTTATTTTGGGGGGCAGGGATACATAAACAAATGTTCTCTTACAACATAAAATATACTGGTTGCAGGGCTAAAAATGCATTCTAAGTCCAAGTTCTGCATTGCAAGATAGTCCCACCTCAGAAGAGGGGGTTGGTCTTCAAAAGCAGCTAGGATGGAATCTTCCCCTCAGTTAACATTTTACTCCATGTAGAGCAACTTCCAAGGCTTGGAGGCTGGATAAAAATTACATGTGTCACATATGTGGGATGTGGAGGTCAATTTTCTGAAGGAAAAACTGGAATTGAGAACAAGGTGCCACATACTTTTGCAACTCCTCAAAGAGTACTGATCGTTTGTATAGAAGAGGTTCCTGTAACCAAGTCTAGGGAGGGGGCTGCTACCATCATCTTGGAAACTGCAACAGGTGATGATGACCCCTCCTCCTCTCCTTCTGAGTAACTTCATTAGGCAGGGTTTTAATTGGGGCACTGTGACAGTGTGGGAAGATACAATAGGCCAAGTATTCAAGGGCTTGGGATTGGCCCCAAAACTGTATTTAAGCTTTTTTTGCACAATTAACTCTAATCTGCTCCCTGATGCTGGTTTCCAGAGTCCGATTTTTCTATAAGATCTGTTACCATCATTTTCTAGAAGGACTCTCAGAACTTATCATATAATTAGGCTGTAGTTATTTTATACAACAGTATGATAGCATGACATTTATACAGGAAAAAATGTGCAAGAGATGGTCACAAGAAGAATCAATATATACTCTCCTGTGAGCCGTTCCAGTGAAATCATGAGAAATGCACTGAATTCCACGAACACTGACTTTATAGAATCTGTGCTGAGGTGGTTCAAATTAAATTTGTTTAAAATCTCTATACCTCCCACATTAATTTCTGAAAATCTCAAAAGCTTGTAATGCAAATAAAATGTTATTTGCACATACAGATTGCCCTTTGGTACTCTTTGGAAGAGTTTCAATGAAGTGAGGATCATAGAGAACTTTCAGGTGATGACTGAGGCTGCTGGTTTTCCTCACCCACACAAATTCACCATATGTAGCACATATCCAACTTAGGACACTTGTCTAATTAGTCCTTCTATTTTATATTTTCCAGTATGTGCACTTTTTAAGAGACTTTATCCTTCATAGAATTGCCATTGTTTTCATGGTTACCTTGAGTGAAAACTGGGTTGAAAATTAGAAGTTGGTGTCAGCAGTGTACTGAATTTTTCTGGTTAGTTTTAACTGTAAGCTAACCCAAACTAGAATTGCCTGGAAAGAGAACCTTTTGAGGAGTTATCTAGACTAGGTAGCCTACAGGAATGTCAGAGAGGGAATTGCCTAATTGTTAGTGGAAGTAGAAAGATCCACTGAACGTGGGTAGCACAATTTTTTGGGGTTGGACAAGAATAGAAAGCATTAAGGTTAAGAAACTTAACTGAGTATAAGCATACAAAAGCAGGGAGCATGTGAGCATTGTTTTCTTCTCCTTGGCCATGTGGCTTGATATGACCAGCTGTTAGAGTTTCTGTCTTGGCTCCCCATTTGTAAGGGACTCTTTGTGTGTGTGTTTGTTTGTGTGTGTGTGTGTGTGTGTGTGTGTGTGTGTCAGAGAGAGATAGAGAGAGAGAGAGAGAGAGAGAGAGAGAGAGAGAGAGAGAGAGAGAGAGAGAGAGAGAAAGAGAGGAGATATTTTGTATGTTCTCTTTATTTTAATTACTGAAGTAGTATCAATCAAATGCAGATATCAATATGGGTAGTCTTGCTAGCCAGGTTGCTCTGGGTCTCCTCATCCCCACCTTTGAAGGTTGGTATTATAGGCAGACTGTCACACACACTTGGCATTTATATCTGTTTTGGAGATCCCAATTCTGGGTCTCATGCTTGGGTGCAGTCACTTTAATTGCTGATCCATCTCTCTAGCTCCTGGGGATATAAATTTGGACACAGTAAAGACTCATGAAATTTCTACAGTGAATCCATGTAGTACCCCACCTCCTCCTTACCTACTAGACGTTCAGTCCTAAGCTGGACCATATAATAGGAAAAATAGGTGCTTCTAACAAAAGGCACAAACATGAACAGGAAAACCTGGAAGTTTTTGTTCTTTTCCCCATCCATGTGCCTTGAAGAAGGTTGCTATGTGCACTGTCAGCTGATGGAGGAGAAGTCCATATGAGGGTGCTGGCATTGAAACAGAATGGGACTTAATCAGTTGTGAGACTGACTGGGAGGCTGCCTTCCTCTGAACTCCTCCTGCAGAAAAACAACAGACACAGAACAATTTAACATGACCTCTCCATCAATCACTTTTCTAATAGATAGCAGCATGGTGAGTGACAGACATGACCTCCATTCCAGTGGACTTTATCTGAACATCCATAGGTCACAGAGATGTGGGGGAAGCATCTCTAGATGCTAAGAAACTGCCACTCTATACTCTTTTATAGTCTTTATGCATTGTGTCTTTGCTCAGCTTAATTAAAGTCCATTTCTATCTGCTTTTACTTTAACTTCTTTTTCTATTAGATGTTTTCTTTATTTACATGTCATCCAATATCTCCTTTCCCATATTCCCCTCTGAAACAAAAAACAAAACAAAAACGAAAACAAAAACAAACCCCTGTTCCCTCCCCCCTCCCCCTGCTCACGACCCTACCCTCTCCTCTTTACTGGCCCTGACATTCCCCTACACTGGGGCATAGAACATTCACAGGGCCAAGGGCATCTCCATCCATTGATGACCGACTTGGGCATCCTCTGCTACACATATGCTGCTGGAGCCATTAGTCCCACAATGTATAATCTTTGGTTGGTGGTTTAGTCCCTGGGAGCTCTGAGGGTACTAGTTAGTTCATATTGTTGTTCATCTTAAGGGGCTGCAAACCCTTCAGCTCCTTGGGTCCTTTCTCTAGCTCCTTCACTGGGAACCCTGTACTCAGTCCAGTGGATGGCTGTGAGCCTCTAGTTCGGTATTATTTGAATACTATCGAGCCTCTTAGGAGACATCTATATCAGGCTCCTGTCATCTAGCACTTGCCAGCATCCACAGTAGTGTCTGGATTTGTTGATTAAATATGGGAAGAATTCCCAGGTTGATTGTTCTTCCTTCAGTCTGTGCTCCATAGTTAGTGTCTACAACTCCTTCCATGGGTATTTTGTTCCCCCTTTTAAGAAGAAATGAAGTATCCACACTTTGGTATTACTTTTTCTTGAGTTTCTTGTGGTTTGTGGATTGTACTTTGTGTGTTCCGATCTTCTGGGCTAGTATCCACTTATCAGAGAATGCATACCATGTGTATTTTTTTGTGATTGGGTTACCTCACTCAGGATGATATTCTCCAGATCCATCCATTTCCCCAAAAATTTCATAAATTCATTGTTTTTAATAGCTGAGTAGTACTCCATTGTGTAGATGTACCACAATTTCTGTATCCATTCCTCTGTTGAGGGACATCTGGGTTGTTTCCAGTTTCTAGCTATTACAAATAAGGCTGCTATGAACATAGTGGAGCATGTGTCCTTATTACATGTTGGAGCATCTTCTGGGTATATGCCCAGGAGTGGTATAGCTGGGTCCTCTGGTAGTACTATGTCCAATTTCTGTTGGAACTGCTAAACTGATTTTCAGAGTGGTTGTACCAGCGTGCAATCCTACCAGCAATGAAGGAGTGTTCCTCTTTCTCCACAACCTTGCCAGCATGTGTTGTTACCTGAGTTTTTTATCCTAGCCATTCTGACTGGTGTGAGGTGGAAACTCAGGGTTGTATTGATTTGTGTTTCCCTGATGACTAAGGATGTTGTTCATTTCTTTAGGTGCTTCTCAGCCATTCACTATTCCTCAGTTGAGAATTCTTTGTTTAGTTCTGTACCTGTGACCATCCTCCAGCTAAGAGCTGGTTCTTTCAGACCTTGCCTTTCCACAAATAGCCACGCCTTTCTCTAAGCTCCTGCTAATAGCCATGGCCCTCTCCAACTTCCTGCTAATAGCTACACCTCTTTCCAAATTCATGTTATGCCAGAAGTCCATCTTCCAGAGACTGAAGAAGAAGATGCTGATTGGGACATGAATTGCCGATGAACTGGGGGAGGGTTTTTTCTTTACCTTCCTGCTTGTAACAAAGAGAGTTCAATAATGATGGAGGACTGAAAGCACACCATGCCTCGGTCTCATTTTTTAACCTCTTCATGCATTCCGTTAAATTTTCACAGGCTCTAACCCCCACTCCAGAAGACATGTTTGTGTGTGGCTGCAGGCAGCCACATGCACCCCCCATTTTTTAATAGGGTTATTTGGTTCTCTGTAGTCTAACTTCTTGAGTTCTTTGTATACCTTGGATATTAGCTTCTGTCAGATATAGGATTGGTAAAGATCTTTTCCTAATTTGTTGGTTGTCAGTTTGTCCTATTAACAGTATCTTTTGACTTACAGAAGCTTTGCAATTTCATGAGGTCCCATTTGTCAATTTTTGATCTTAGAGCATAAGCTATTGGTGTTCTGTTCAGGAAATTTTCCCATGTGCCTATGTGCTTGAGGGTCTTCCCCACTTTCATTTCTATTAGTTTCAGTGTATCTAGTTTTATGTGGAGGTCCTTGATCCACTTGGACTTGAGCTTTGTACAAGGACATAGGAATGGATCAATTTGTATTCTTCTACATGCTAACCACCAGTTGAGCCAGCACTATTTGTTGAAAATGCTCTTTTAGTTTTCCACTGTATGGTTTTAGCTCCTTTGTCAAAGATCAAGTGGCCATAGGTTTGTGGATTCATTTCTGGTTCTTCAATTCTGTTCCATTGATCTACCTGGCTGTCACTGTACCAATATCATGTAGTTTTGTTTTTGTTTTTGTTTTTTATTTTTTATCACAATTATTCTGTAGTACAGCTTAAGGTCCAGGATGGTGATTCCACCAGAGATTTCATTATTGTTGAGAATAGTTTTGGCTATCCTAGGTTTTTTGTTATTCCAGATGAATTTGCAAATTGCTCTTTCTAAGTCTGTGAAGAATTGAGTTGGAATTTTGATGGGGATTGCATTGAATCTGTAGATTGCTTTCAGGAAGATGGCCAGTTTTACTATATTAATCCTGCCAATCCACAAGCATGGGAGATCTTTCCATCTTCTGAGATCTTCTTTGGTTTCCTTCTTCAGAGACTTGAAGTTTTTGTCAAACATATCTTTTACTTGCTTAGAGTTATACCAAGGTATTTTATACTGTTTGTAACTATTGTGAAGGGTATTGTTTCCCTAATTTCTTTCTCAGCCTGTTTATCCTTTGTGTAGAGGAGGGCCACTGATTTGCTTGAGTTAATTTTATATCCAGCTACATTGCTGAAGTTGTTTATCAGGGTTAGGAGCTCTCTGGTGGAATTTTTGAGGTCACTTAAGTATACTATCACATCATCAGCAAATAGTGGTAATTTGACTTCTTCCTTTCCAATTTGTATCTCTTTGATCTCCTTTTGTTGTCTAATTGCTCTGGCTAGGAGTTCAAGTACAATATTGAGTAGGTAGGGAGAGAGTGGTCAGCCTTTTCTAGTCCCTGATTTTAGTGGGATTGCTTCAAGTTTCTCTCCATTTAGTTTGATGTTTGCTAATGGTTTGCTGTATATTGCTTTCACTATATATTAAGAGATTCTTAACTGGGATTATAAAATAGAACAAATTCCTGTTCTTGCTTATTTGATTTTGATCAGCATATTTATCACAGCAGCAGCAATGAAATCACAAAAGAATATTAGCAGTATCCTCATGTAAATGACATGTCCTTTTCTTTGATTTTACCCTTCAAATTAGTTGGGCTTTACTTTGTATTTTCTTGCACATGTGTATTCAAATATTCAATTATTCAACCACTTTGCATTTATCTTATGTCAAGTATGATTTCAAATCCTGTTCCTTAAAAGAGTTAATTTCAAATCCTGTCCTTTTTCATCTAAAATAGGGCTTTTTTTTTTTTTTTTTACTGTCAATAAAGGTTTTTAGTTAAGTAAGATAACTTGGCCTTTGTGCAGATGCCACATAACTAATGTGCATAGGCTATTGTTCTTATATTAGAAATTTTACCCTGGCACATCAGGCTCAGTAACATTAATCTGTTCTTGGCTGGTTCTCTTATATCAGCAGTGATATCTCTTAAGCATTAGAGGATTATACAGGCCCTTTTGCTATAGGAGTAGAATGTATTGTTTACTGAACGGCTACTGTCTTTTCTGTCATCTCTGAATTTCTTAACTCTCCTGAAAACTGACCTCAGCCTTGCTACTCTACATTGCACAATTTCAATATAATTTCTCATTTCCTGGAAACTGCTTTAATATTTAATCTGAGATCAGGAATGTCATCCATTCTAGAAAACTCAGCTGGCAAATTGGACACACACACACACACACACACACACACACATACACACACACACACACACAAACACACACACACATATTCAACAAAACCAGGAGCTGTTATTTTTGCGGGGGGGGAATAAAAGAGGTAGATTAACCGTTCGGCAGATTAACCAGAGGTCAAAGGCAGTATCCAAATTGACAAAATCAGAAATGAAAAGGAAGATAAAACAACAGAAAATTAGGATATTCAAAAAAGCATATACTCAACTAAACTGGAAATCCTGGATTGAAACGGACAATTTTCTAGGCAGACACCAAATACTAAAGTTAAGTTAGGATCACATAAACCATCCAAACAGTCCCATAATCCCTAAAGAAATAGAAGCAGTTATAAAAGTCTCCCAACCAAAAAAAGCCCAGTACCAAATGGGTTTAGTGCTGAATTCTATCAGACCTTCAAAGAAGACCTAATACCAATACTCTTCAAACTATTCCAGAAAACAGAAACAGAAGGAACACTACTCAGTTTGTTCTATACATCCATAGTTCCTCTAATACCAAACTGCACAAAGACCTAACAAAGAAAGAGAACTTCAGACCAATATTCCCTTATGACTATCAATGCAAAAATACTCAATAAAAATTTTGGAAACCTAATCCAAGAATACATCAAAGCAATCATTCACCATGATCAAGTAGGCTTCATCCCAGGGATGCAGGGATGGTTCAATATTTGAAAATCCATCAATGAAATCTACTACATTAACAAACTCAAAGAAAAAACCCACATGATCATTAGATGCTGAAAATCATTTGATAAAATTCCACATCCCTTCATGTTAAAAGCCTTGGAATGATCAGGAATTCCACTTCCTTATGCAGCAAACTAGTAGCCAATATCAAATTAAATGGAGAGAACCTTGAAGCAATCTCACTAAAATCAGGGAATACATAAGGCTCCCTACTTTCTCCCTATCTATTCAACATAGTACTTGAAGTTCTAGCTAGAGCAACAACAAAAGGACGTCAAAGGAATAAAAATTGGAAAGGAAGAAGTTAAAATACCACTATTTGTAAATGATATGATAGTATATTTAAGTTACCCCAAAATTCCACCAGGGAACTCCTACAGCTGATAAAACAACTTTAGCAATGTAACTCAAACAAATTAGTAGACTTTACTCAAAGGATAAGTCGGCTAAGAAAGATACTAGGGAAAGTATGCCCTTCACAATTGCTATAAACAATATGAAATATATTGGTGTGATTCTAGCTAAACTAGTGAAATATCTGTATGATAAGAACTTCAAGTCTCTGAAGAAAGAATTCAAATAAGACCTCAAAAGATTGAAAGATCTCTCATGCTCATGAATTGAAAAGATTAATATGGTAAAAATGGCCATTAAACCAAAAGAAATCTACAGGATCAATACAATCCTCATCAAAATTCCAACTCAATTCTTCATAGAGTTAGAAAGAGCAATTCTCAAATAGATTTTGAATAACAAAACCCCAGGATAGCAAAAACTATTCTCAACAGTAAAAAAACTTCTGGGGAAACTCAATCACTGACCTCATGCTGTAGTATAGAGTAATAGTGATAAAAACTGCCTAGTATTGGTACAGTGACAGGCAGGTAGATCAGTGAAATAGAATTAAAGACCCAGAAATGAACCCACACACTATAGTCACATGTTCTTTGACAAAGGAGCAAAATCCATCCAGTGGTGAAAGAACATTTTCAACAAGTGGTGCTGATTCAACTGGTAGTCACTATGTAGAAGAATACAAGTTGATCCGTTCTCATCTCCCTGTACAAAGTTCAAGTCCAAGTGGATCAAGGACCTCCACATAAAACCAGAAACAAAGAATCTAATAGAAGAGAAAGTGAGGAAAATCCTCAAACACATGGCCACAGAGAAATGTTCCTGAATAGAACACCAATGGCTTATGCTTAAAGATCAAGAATTAGCAAATGGGACCTCATAAAATTGCAAAGCTTCTGTAGACAAAGGACACTGTTAATAGTACCTAATGGCAACCAACTGATTTGTAAAAGATGTTTACCAATTCCACATCTGATAGAGGGCTAATATCTAGTATAAACAAAGAACTGAAGAAGTTAGATTCCAGAGAAACAAATAATCTTATTAAATATGGGGAACAGAGCTAAACAGAATTTTAAACTGAGGAAACTTGAAAGGCTGAGAATCACCTAAAGAAAATGTTCAACATCCTTAGTCTTCAGGGAATTGCAAATTAAAATGACCCTGAGATTACCACCTCACACCAGTCGGAATGGCTAAAATCAAAAACTCAGGTGAGAGCAGATGCTCAGGAGGATGGGGAGAAAGAAGAACAATCTTCTATTATCCATGCTGATGGGATTTCAAGCTGCTACAACCAGTCTGGAAATCAGTCTGGCAGATCCTCAGAAAACTGGACATAGTACTTGAAGACACAGCAATACTACTCCTGGGCATATACCTAGAAGATGCTCCAACATGTAATAAGGACACATGCTCTACTATGTTCATAGCAGCCTTATTTATAATATCCAGAAACTGGAAACAACCAAGAAGTCCGTCAACAGAGGAATGGGTACAGAAATTGTTGTACACAGTTGGAATACTACTCAGCTATTAAAAACAATGACTTCGTGAAATTTGCAGGCAAGTGAGAAGGAAGAAAAAAGTCTGGATGCTCCAGTGCTTTCTGGAAAAGGTAACAAAATACTCACAGGAGGAAATATGGTGACAAAGTGTGAAGCAAAGACTGAAGGAAAGGTCAGCCAGAGACTGCTCCACCTGGAGATCCATCCCACATACAGTTACCAAACCCAGATGGTATTGTGGAGACAAGGAAGTAATTGCTGATGGGAGCCTGATATGCCTGTCTCCTGAGAGGCTCTGCATGCACCTGAATAATACAGAGGCAGATGCTTACAGCCAACCATTGGACTGAGTGTGGAGTCCCCATAGAAGGAGTTGGAGAAAGGACTGAAAGAACTGAGGGGGTTTGCATCCCCATGGAGGGAACAAAATTTCAACTGGCCAGAACCCAGGAGCTCCAGGGGACTGGAACACTAAGCAAAGAACACAAATGGAGGGTTAGGGTTGGCCTCATATGTGGTAGAGGATGGTCTTGATGGACATCAGTGTGTTCAATTCCCCAGTATAGGGGAATGCCAGATTGAGAAGTGGGGGGTTAGTGGGTGGGTGGGTTGGTCGGGGAGCCCCCTCATAGAGACAGGAGGAGGAGGTATTGGATAGGAGTTTTCTGAATGGGAGACCTGGTAAGGAGAAAATATTTGAAATGTAAATAATGAAAATGTGTGATAAAAAAGTAAAAAAAAAAGTAAGAAGTAATAAAAAATGAAATACTTATAAATAATATCATTTAAAAGACATTAAAAGGTTTAAATTAGGGTCCTTAATGATGAACAATGCATTGTTTTTCCTGGGCACATCCTGATCTCCAGAATTGATGCACATCACTAGACTGGGGGAGTTCTGTGTGTAATGAAAATGTATTACTTAGATATTTGTTGCAAATTATATTAATCCATATTTTCCAAGAAGAGATATACTTGGCATGAATCTCCTAAATTTCCATTCATCAGAAATTTCATGTGTTTTGAAGGTTAGTTTCCTCTCACCTCCTGTCAATCCTCACTCAAGGATACTACAGTCTGAGTTCCTGGAGAAACACTGGGATTCAAGAGTACCCATTTATATATGGCTCACTTCTAGACTATACATGATATGCTTCCTTATTCCTGAAATACTAGAGAAAAACTATGAATAAATACTTGCTAACTGCTACTTCCCAGAAGATGGCAATTCTCTTCACCGTTATATCACATATGTTAGTAAAATGTCTTTTATTATTTCAATCCCTACACACACATTTCTAAGTAAATCCTTCCAGGATGCAAATGGATCAGGATAAGTTAAAATGTGTGAATCTCTTAAACTGGCAAAGATAAATGCTAAAGAAAAATGATTCTTTTATTTCTTAGAAAAGGGAAATATACATAGTTGTGCTTTCTTGCTTAAGATTGAAGAATCAGCAGAGCAGGAATTGCTCAGAAGGTTGGATTAAGGTGATATGTAATCATCACTTTTTGAAAGTACCCTTCCTCTATACTCTTCCCATGCAGTGACTTCTGGCACAAGGCATGGCATGAACCTCCATGTTAGTATTCATCCAAAAATGGAAAATCAGGGTGATCCTCCAAGCTAGAAAGACAAGTAAATCATTTTAGTTTTTAGTGACTACTTTGAAATTGTTATTAGTGGGAAATACACAAATTTATTTTCTAGTAATTCAGAATCTACCTTAAGTATTAATGTATAAAAGGTTGAACAAAAACTAAATTCATATCATGCTACTTTTCCTGGCACTTACACAGAAAATAGACATTCAAATGAACATCTATCCAAAAAAGGTAATCAGTTCTCTTAATTACAATTTCTTAATGAAAATAGAAACTGATCACCTTGTTTTGAAAAGAAGAAGCCAAGGTGCACATTCCTTACCAAGAAACACTTCATGGAGATACAGATGAATAGGATCATTTTCATTTCATTTTACTAATGCATCAATTACATGCTAACTGTCTATTGCATCCATTATACTAGATGTGATTCAAAAGTAGAAAAAATGGACTGCAGACATGATTGAGTGGAAAAAGCGCTTTTGTTATAAATATATGATATGAGTTTGGATCCTCAGTACCCACATAAAACTGGGCATGGTACATGTATGCCTCTGTAATAGACCTCCATGGTGAAATGGGAAGTGGGGACAGGCATTTTCCTGAAAACCTACCGGCAGCCTGGAATACACAGTGGAAACAAAATGTACTGCCCCAAACAAGAAGGAAGTTGAAGAAGACAACCAGTGTTGATTTCTGACCACCAGATGCAAGCAATGGTAGACTAATGTGCTCTCATTCAATCATACACATACAAATATGCAATATACAAGGCACCACAGAGAAGACAACTGGAAGATGAACATATAAGATGAAATACTATATCCAAGTAGATAAGTATAGAAGATCACCATTCAGTAATAATCATTCAAACTATAAAGAAAGAAAATTTGGTTAGTTGTTAATTTTTCACAGTTATGATATAAGTGAGTGCTTGATGCTCAGTCTGTAACATTAACATGTTTTTTTACTTTCTTCATTATAATAAGTGTATTTGATAATGATAAAATTTACTATGAAATTTCATTATATTCTGTTATTTATTAAGTATGTCAACTTTCATAAATTCTCATATTTATATAATTTTAGAAGAAATTTCCTAATAGGACAAGAAAAATATATTACATTATTTCTCATTGATTTTACATATTTATATGTGTGTATATATAATATAGAAAGTATATGTATATATGTATATACTATTATACATATAGTTTTTCTACTGAAAATATATAAAACAATTGGAGCATCAAGGAAGAATTAAATTTCTTGTTCCCTACAAGTTCGTCATCAGACGGTTCTGTCTTCTACATGCTATAGTGTTATTTTCTATAACTTCTTAAATTTCAACATTGAGATCTTGGTATTCTAGAAAACAAATACCAAATGAGCTACAGAATTCATTAAGCCAGTTATTGTTATTACAAACATATTGAATTGGCCTGGAGGTACAATATAAACAAAGTAGAGCTTACAGTCCATTGAAAACATAAAATTACCTAAACTAAATGAAAAATTTCACCAGGAGGAAATATCACAGTCCACAAGATGGATGGTCACACATTTAAAATACTTAGGAATTAATCAGGTGACAGAGCACATGACATGATGTTGAATTGAAAATGTTTCAACAGGCTTGTTGAATTGCCTCAAGTGTAAATCCCGGGACACACCAAGTCAGAGCTTTAATGAAGGATACATATCTTTCACCAATGATGACCCAGAAATTTCCATAAAACAGGAGGAGAACAGTAAGTTCAGGAGGTCAACCTGAGCCAGGCTCCATACCTCCTGCCAGGTCACAGAGAACAGAAATCACAGGAGGCTAGAAATAGTTGCTAAAGCTTTTGTCTCTTTTTTGATGAATATTGTTTCTGGACGTCTTCTTTAAATTAAGGAAGCTATTAACATGTATGTTATACTCACCTCAGGAAAAAAGTTGGAGTAAAATATGTTTACTCAGGGCCAGAAGAATGAATGGAAATATGTAGCTGCTGGAATAGGGTCTGGGGGAAACCTTGAGGAAATCCCAGAGACCTGGCATGGGGAAACTTCCAAAGTTCTATGTGGGTGACCATAGCCTGAAATGCCCAACAGTCTGGATATGAAAGCTGAAGTGACCACTTCCAGTAGTCAGACAGGACACCAGTGGAGGGATAGGGACACCAACACACCTACAAAGCTTTTGACCCAAAATTGTTCCATCTAAAAAAAATGCAAGGATAAAAATGGAACGGAGACTGAAGAAATGGGCTACTAGTCACCAACCCATCTTTGGATCCATCCCATGGACAAGCACCAAACCCTAACATTACTATTGTTACTGTGCTATGCTTACAAATAGGAGACTAGCATGGCTGCCCTTTGAAAGGATCTATCCAGCCGCTAATGGAGACAAATGCAGATACTCTAGGCCTACATCAGATGGCTAATATGTAAAATATACAAAGAAGTAATAAAGTTAGCCTCCAGTAGACAAACATGGCTCAAAGTACAGGGCTGGGGCCACCCACCCACGTCAAATTTTTTTAACCTGGGATTGTTTCTGTCTAAGGGACATTCAGGGACAAAAGGCAGAGCAGAGACTGAAGAAAAGGCCATCCAGAAACTGCCCCATTTGGGATCCATCCTATCCACAGACTATAAACCCTGGCACTATTGCTGGTGCTAAGAAGTACTTGCTGATAGGAGCCTGATAAGGTTGTCCTTTGACACACTCCACTAGCACCTGAGACAGATGCAGACACTTATAGTCAGCCACTGGACTGAGCCCACAGACCCAATGGAAGAGTTGAAAAAAGGACTGAAGGAGCTGAAGGGGATTTCAACACCATAGGAAGAACATCAATATCAACTAAGCTGGGCCCTAGCAGAGGACTGCCTTATCTGGCATCAATGAAGGAATGGGATGTATTGGTTCTGTGGAGGTTTGATGCTCTGAATAAGGGTGATGTGAGAGAGTTGAGAAAGGAATGGGTGTATGGGTGGGAGAGCACCCTCTTAGATGTGAAGGGACTGGGCAAGAGAGTGGGGGTCTGGGTAGGGCGACAACATTTGAAATGTAAATAACAATAAGAGAGAGAGATAGAGAGAGAGAAAATATTTTGGAAACTAATTCCTGAATTAAAATGTACAATCTCATACAGAATGGTGTTAGCAAGTAAGTTGATGAAGGAACAAACCCACCATAATTCCAAGAATGTTCTTAATGATATTCTTCATAGGTTCAAAATAAACTAAGCACAGTAGTTTAAATGTTTAAAATAATTCAGTACTTGTCATTGATAAAAAGTTTTCTTTATTTTAATTTAAAAAATTTTCATACAGTATTTTTGGTCTATTTCCCCTTCCCCAATGTTTTTAAAAACTTTTATACAATATTTTTGACTACGTTTAACCTTCCCCAATGTTTTCTCAAATTCCTCTCCCCTCCCTACCTACCTAATTTCATCTCTAAAAAGTGAATAAATAAAAATTAAAAAGAACAAAATAAACAGCCATCCATCGAACTGAGTGCAGGGTCCCCAGTGAAGGAATTAGAGAAAAGACCAATGGAGCTT
>NW_022196913.1:9709390-9719602 GCF_008632895.1 Mastomys coucha
AATAAAGAAAATATCTAAAATAAAAAAAAAAAAATAAAATATCAAAGCAAAATCTCAGGAAAAATATAGAGCTCATTTTGTGTTGGTCAACTATTCCTGGGCATGGAATCTGCCTTGATTCTCTCCATCAGATTTCAGTGGCAAATAGTTTCTAATTGGTTAGAGGTCGCACTTTGCATCTACTTCCCTATTTTTATTCTGATGGTTTTTGTTGCCTAAACCTGTGGAAATCTTTTTATGCTTTGACAGTCACTGTGAATTTATATGTACTTCAGTCCTCTTGTGTCTCTAATATGGCAATAAAATGACTCCTAATGATATATCTTTATGCCCATAGGTAATTATTTATCCATCTTAAGAGAGGCTTAATGAAGTTGATGCAAATTAATGTGGTGACCCATAATTCTACAATGTGCAGGCAGTGAAAGGCTTGGGAATACTTAGACCTATTTGAGAGCCTCTTCATTAAACCCCTCCCCTCAGGGCACAGCAATCTATGTGGAAGGCAAACAGAAAGACTGTAAGAGCAAGAGGTGGTGGCTGACTCCAAGTAAACAGTCTCATCGACACCAGTTTTGGTCTATGCCTAAATGTGAGCAATCAGAATATAAAAATGTTATCTTAATGCAATTCAGAGTAAGACTCCTGTAAATATTAATAACTAATTTTCAAAGATCAAAGATATCATGAATTGTCCTTTATAAAATGTGGTCAACTTAATCAACATGAGGGTCTCTTGTTTTTCACAATCTGAAACAAATGGGTTCATGAAACCAGAAGTTCTCTGAGTCCTAACACTGAGAAAAAAATGGTTAAAATGCCTTGAGATCAATCATATTATATAACAGACTCTTCTTTTAAAATGTTTTTATCATTTTTGCATATTTGGCAGCTAATGAAACAACAGTAAGCTATCAATAAAAGTATGTTTTCTCTGTCTCAATAGGAGAGAACAGAATAAGTACAAATTATTTTGTTTGAAACTTATAGAAGTTAGCAATTCATACAGAAAACCACTTGAAGAATAGGAAAATTCAATGATGATGATGATTGATTGATTGTTTGAAACTCTCAATATTGTAAAACAGCCACAGTGTTTACAATATTAAACAAGTTCAATACAATATCAACCTTGTCAAACAAATACTTAAATCCCCTGAGGGGAAACTAGCAAATTGATTGAAAATTCCTATAACAGATTAATCCATAGAGAATTAGCAAGACCTATATAGGTTTATGAAAAAGTGAGAGTTAGGACATCTGGAAGGTGAACTTATCCCTAAAAAAGAAATACATTAATCAGTTTTAAAAACGAGTTTAGGAATAGGCTCATTGGTAATAATTTTTTTATCCATTTTTTGCCATGTCCACTCATTTACTCCAGTAAAATCTGCAATATCGGGGGTAAAAGCCTGATTAAGGATAAGAGGCTTTATGACTTCAAAGGAAGTTCTTTGTCTCCTGGATATTCAGACAGTCGGTGGTGGCATCTCCTAACTCAGACATGTTCCAGATTAGTCTTTCCAATCATCAACACACCCTCTTATTTAGGCATAAAGGTACCCGAAGAAATGACTCGTAAATGGATAAGATTGGTTATTGTTTCCTGGCCAGCACAATGTTCCAATATATCCTAATTTATTTATAAACTGTTCTTAGCTTGGAATTTCTCACAAGGAATCGGCCTTATCAGATAGAATGTCCTCAGAGTTAGCAACAGATGTCAGGCACCATTGCTTACTGTTAACATAGTTAGAATTCTCAGGGCCGCCCCACAGAGGAAAGAACTGTTTTACTTACTAGAGAGTAATCAAAGGGCTTCCCTCACTTAAGGGCTTTCTCAGGAACTGCTAGATTGGAACTTCCTTGTGCTTGCCTTCAGCAGACACAGAGAATTAGCATGGGAATGCCAAAATAGCCCTAGCCAGGAGGCCACCACTGCTCTTCTGCCTATTTCACACCTGGATACCTGATTCTACTGACTTGATGTAGTTGTCACTTGCCTATGTGACTTCAGTCTTGCTCTCTGATCCTATTGACCTTGCTGTAACCTTTGCCCACCTCTTGTCATCTGCCCTGCTTTCTGTGTACCATATAAGCCTGCTTTTCACTTTGTGCAGGTGCTGGCACTCTTACTAGAACTAGAATTTAGATGGACTAGGACTTAGATTTATGCAGTCCACAGCCCCCCGGAACCAGAGCGCTTGGGCCTGAGGTAGGGGGGGTGCAGCACTAGCCCAGAGGAGGTGGCTGCTGCTTTAGACCCAGTATGCTTTAGATGGCTTCAGATGTACCTTAACTGCTGAGCTGCTAGATTTATCACTTCTCTCTTGCAATGCCTGTAAAAGCCTCATGCCATTTTTAAGAAATACAGTCAGATTCAGCACACCCTTGTGTTGACTCTGTCTGTCATCTGCCGACTTGTTGCCCACCTGACTAGAACTCTCATCCCGCAGAAAACGGGGTCCCAGCAACGAACCCATTCCATGGCAATTTTTAAATTGTAAGTGTGTTTTAGTCAATATGTGAAATGATGAATAGTATTTCTGATCAAACTTAAGAACCTGAGAAGGACAGAGTATAATATTTTTAAGGTAATGGAGAAGAATATGAGTGTGTTTCTTGCAGGAGAGCTTAACACCAGTCTACCACAAAAAGAAAGAAAAGAAAGAATGAAGGAAGGAAAGAAGGAAAGAAAAAATAAATAAAGATTGAAAGAAAGAAGTAAGGAAAGAGAGGAAGAAAGATAGAAAGAGAGAAAAGAAAGAAGATAGTGAGGGAAAAGGAAGAATGGAGGGAGGGAAAGGAGAAATGAAGAAAAAAGCCATGAAGAATCTGAATATATAGAGAAAAAAACCCTTATTCACAATAATATTTAATTTAAAGTAATGGGGAAATGATGCATTGTGGCTTGAGGTATTTCAGCAAAAACAGAATATGTGAGCAATGAACTTACAGAGTGAAAAATGAAACAGATAGACTACAAGAACCTTTCCTCTTATTTGTGTCTTCCATAGTTCACTCTGTAATTAACAATTGTAGCACTGTCCACACTAGGATGTAGAAGAATTGTATCCACATGTCTTGAGTCACAGTTATATTATGTGAAGGAATGTTGTATCTGATATAAGATTATGCATGAAAAAATGTAGAGATTTCAAAAACTATTTGGTGATTGTGTAATGTGAGGGCACTGGCCAGCAAGAGGATAACAGTACAGAGGAGAGACTTGCTCCAGTAAGCTCAGGGAAGTCTGTATTCTGGAATAGACACCCCACAGCTCATCACATGTGTGAGCCACTTTACTGCAGAAGAAGATAGAGAGCCTAGCTAAGATTAGAATAGCCTGAATGGTACCAGAACATCCCAGCACAAATATCTAAACATAAACTGGTAATCTACATTAGTGACTTTACATAAAGATCCAATAAATAGATGTGGATTGATTTTAGCACCACTGGTATTAATAGAATTCTTGGTGGTCCCAGAGCAACAATATGAACTAACTAGTACCCTCAGATCTCCCAGGGACTCAACCACCAACCAAAGAGTACACATGGTAGGTTTAATTGCTTCAGCAGCATATGTAGCAGAGGATGGCCAAGTCGGTCATCTATGGGAGGAGAGGCCCTTGGCCCTGTAAAGGTTCTGTGCCCCAGCGTAGGGGATTGCCAGGCCAGGAAGCGGGTGATGGTGTTTTGGTGAGCAGTGGGAGTGGAGAGGAAACAGGGTTTTTTGTTTGTTTGTTTTGTTTTCAGTGTTGTTTTTTGTTTTGTTTTGTTTTCATTTTTATTTTATTTTTCTTTTTTTCTAAGGGAAACCTGGGAATGGAGATATTATATGACACGTAAATAAAGAAAATATCTAATAAAAAAAGTAGTATACAGGTTAAAAAAAAAAGAATACTTGGTCCCCTATTTGAAATGAACCGACAATTACTGTTAAAGGAGCCAAGATGGGAAAAAAGACTTTTTATAGCATGCATTCAAAGTGATACAGACTCAAATACTAAATAAAATATGAGTGTGTACAGGAAAATATAAAATATACACACATAGCTACTCATCACCTGCATATTCTCTTTTATCCTCTTCTCAGTAAAACTCTTGGCCAGGACCACCACCCCACGTTGCAGCAGCTGGTAGCGAAGAGCAATCAGGGCAGGAGTTCTATTGTACTTTTTTGCCATGGAACCAAGAACTGGATCATCCAAAAGAACAGGAGAGCTCTGGTAAACCCTGGAAGAGAGTTAGAAATGTTAAATTGCTTTTCCTAACTCTTTGATTTGTTAGAAAACTTCTAATGAATAGGAAGTATTAAGGTCAGGGTTTTCAGTGTGTGGAATTTATAAAGCCATTGTGAATTTTTTATTGTCCCCGAAATGAAATTTCTCTATGCTTCCAGTTCATTTCAGAATAAACTATAAGAAATGATAAGATAAAAAAATATTTATTGAACAATGTTTTAATTCTGTTTGGCTCTCCTTGTCCATATTACCATTGTTTATCACGGTGGCTTCACAGAGCACTATGAACAACCAGAACAATGTCTTTTGACTTGCAGAAATCCAGAAGTTTTTCCTGATTGAGATAAGGATGACATTCTACCTGTAGATAGAGGAAATAGAAACATTCCAATTTATACAAAATAATACATTCTATGTAAAAAAATTTAAAAAATATTATACAGCTGATTTAGTAGAATTGGAAATGAATATATCACTTTTAGGACTGGTGTGGTAACTTAGGCCATAACCTGGTATTTTGGAATGCTGAATCACAAGATTGGAATGAACCATTGGCCATTGTAGGCTACAATAAATTTCAGATAATCTTGGGTCCATGTAGAGACTATTTCTCATAAATCAAACAAGGGAAAAATAGAATATGAAGAAGCAAGAGAAGGAGGAGTGCAAAATGGAAAAAAAGAAAATATGAACATAATCATAGTAAGATGTATTTTGCATTTTTATGTATTTTTATTGAGAGGTAGATGTTTGTGTTCATGTTATAGTGAACATGTGCTGGTCAGAAGAGAACTTGTGGTATTGGTTCTTTCCTTCTATCATGTGGGTCCCAAGAATCAAAGAGCTTTGTGACAAGACCTTTTGTCCACTGAGCTGTCTTGGTAGGTCCACGATTAGATAATTTAATTGTTTTATATTCATTCCACATAGTGAGAAATGTCAGATACATTTCTAATAAATATCTTGCACATTTTGAGCTTGTTCACCTTCATCCACTTCCCTCCCTTTAACTGCGCTAGATTGAAATATTTAAAATGAGTACTTATCTGTTGGAGGGAACAGATGACAATGTAACACTTCCGAGGTGAGTGAGCTCTATAACCTACTTGATGAATACAAATACCTGTTTCTGCTATGGTGAGTTATGACTGACTTCAGATGTGGGGCAGGGAATGGATTCACTGAATTTTGATTATTAAGTAAAACACTAAAAAAAATTGTTAATCATTCATAAGGGAAAGCAAAAAATAATCACTTATGGGTACTATCCAATAATGTTATTTATGATCTCAATATTAAAAGGAAAAAACTTAAATCTATCCAAGTATATACAAAAATAGCAGTAAGTGATTTCTTACTAAAATGCAAAAAGAAGAGGCAATGAAGGAATTCTGAAAATAGGAGAAATATTCTTACCCAATGAATGGCATACCAGTAAGTTCTGTTGCACGAAATGATCAGTCCTTAAACCATATTCATATAAGTATATGCAGACTAGCAGGCTGTATTCATGGATTTATATATAGGTGTACATATATACATATATACATATGTATACCTATATATGTACAAACATACATACTTATGTGAATATAATAGCAATCAATCAAAATAAAGGATTACAAACTGAATTTGAGTGAGAATAATGGGTATATGGGAGAATTTGCAGGGAAGAAAACATATAGAAAATTAAGAAATAAACACACATAAAGAGCACTCATAGTTCCCAGTCAGTAGTAATCAATACAGTATCTTTCTTTCTCAAAATAACAATTATGAAAATTACTAAAATTTACTTTGTCTAGTAGAAATAATTTTACCATACTAAAGTTTTCAAAGGATGTCTCAGATAAGAAATATCAACAAAGTAGTTAAAAATGAAATGTTTTCCAATCCACAGAGGTTGACTGACTTAGGCAAAATCATTGATGTATTCTCAAATATGACATGAGAATTTGACATGAAACATATTCCAAATATATGTATGATTTAGGTGATAGTTTGAAATAAAGAAACTTTACTATTTTCCTTAATGCTGCTAAAAATAATTCTGGGGACAAGACATTGACACAATAAATGTGCTTTTGATGGCAGAAATCAGAGAAATTCAAAGATGGTAAGGAATGGATCATCTCAAAGCTTTGCTCAATTTCTAATGTTATTTCTTCCCCTAGTTGTCACCTGGCAGCAGAAGAGGAATAAAGTAATGAACAAGAAAGAAGGGAGGCTGTTGATCCTCACCTGGTAGCACATGGGTTTATGCTTAAGCCTCAGCTTGTTCAGGCTCTTCTCCAGCTGCCTGCAGTTAAAGTTGGACACTCTAATGGACTTGGACAATCCTGAATCCTTGCATTTCTCTATGGCATAGAGAGGAAAATATACCAAAATGTAAACCAGTATAAATGAAAAACACAGGCTTGAAATGATGGTCCAGCTGCAAAGACCACTGGCTGCTCTTCCAGAGGACCCAGGTTCAATTCCCAGCACCCACATGGTGGTTTACAATTGTCTGTAACTCCAGTTTCATGGGATCTAGCACCTTCACACAGATTTAACCCACAGAGGCAGAAGGGCAGAACCCAATGTACATAATGGTAATTAAATTATTAAATTAAAAAAATAATTTTAGAAAGAATGCTGTAGAGAAATAAAAATTAAAACTTGGCATTTTTAAGAAAAATACAACAGTAAGGAAAATAATACTATCAATTACTAAGAGGACTCTGAGCTATCCCTAGTCTAGTAGATTATTTATCATCATTTTAGGCAAACCTTCCCTTCATTTCTATTATAGCACAGTGACACATGGTCGACACATGTAAAGCAAACCAGCCCTCAAAAAAGAGTATTGGTTGTTATAACAGCATGTACACTTCACTCTCACAGTTCTGATGCTCCACTCCTTCATTGTACTTCCTGCTGTGCTCTCTAACCCCATTACTCATTTCCCAGGTGTTACAGATATGCACTGCATCATATATGAGTTTTCCATTCTCATCTTTTGAGAAAGAATTCTCTCCTGGCTAGAATAGAGTCCAAAGTCAAGTAAACTCTGGACAAATGCATTTACTTACCATAAAAAAGCTGATCTAAAGAGAGGGCTATGACTTGAACTTGCAGAAAGTCAGTGATCATATTAAATGTAACACTTGTCATATGTTGAGAATGTAGAGTTGTAAAGAATTTTCTTGAGAACCACAGATCTTTTTCATAACATAATTTCATTTTAATAAAGAAATTATTTCTGTGTACTTAAGTCTAAGTATCTTGATTGACTATCTTGTTTCTGTTCAATGCCACATTCACTTAGAAATATGGCAAGAAAAATTTCCCCTGTGCCTATGTGTTCCAGGCTCTTCCCCACTTTCTTTTCTATTAGTTTCAGTGTATATGGCTTTATGTGGAGGTCCTTGATGCACTTGGACTTCAGCTTTGAACAAGGAGATAAGAGTGGATCGATTTTCATTCTTCAACATGCTAAGCGTCAGTTGAACCAGCACCATTTGTTGAAAATGCTGTGTTTTATACATATGCTGCTGGAGCCATTAGTCCCACTATGTATACTCTTTGGTTGGTGGTTTAGTCCCTGGGAGCTCTGAGGGTACTAGTTAATTCATATTATTGTTCATCCTAT
This sequence comes from Mastomys coucha, assembly GCF_008632895.1. Taxonomy (NCBI): domain Eukaryota; kingdom Metazoa; phylum Chordata; class Mammalia; order Rodentia; family Muridae; genus Mastomys; species Mastomys coucha. The sequence continues at coordinate 9,717,271 of NW_022196913.1, forward strand.
GGGGCTGGGAATGCCAGGGCCAAAAAGTGGGAGAGGGTAGGTTGGTGAGCAGGAGGAGAGGGGGAAGGAACAAGGTTTTTATTTATTTTAATTTATTTTTCCTTTGTTTTTCTTTTTTTTTTCCAGATGGAAAACTGGGAGATGAGATATCATTTGACATGTAAATATAGAAAATATCTAAAAAAAATAAAAATTAAAAATTAAAAAGAAAGAAAATGCCATCTTTTTTTCCACTGGATGTATTTAGCTCCTTTGTCAAAGATCAAGTGACCATAGGTGTGGGAGTTCTTTTCTAGGTCTTCAGTTCTATTCCATTGATCCACTTGCCTGTCACTGTACCAACCATGCAGTTTTTTATTACAATTGATCTGTAGTAGAGCTTAAGGTCCGGGATTGTGATTCCACGAGAGGTTCCTTTATTGTTGAGAATAGTTTTCACTATCCTAGGTTTTTTGTTATTCCAGATGAATTTGCAAATTGCTCTTTCCAAGTCTGTGAAGAAGTGAATTAGAATTTTGATAGAGATTACATTGAATCTGTAGATTGCTTTCAGCAAGATGGCCATTTTTACTGTATTAATACTGTCAATCCATGAGCATGGGAGATCTTTCCATCTTCTGAGATCTTCTTCAATTTCCTTCTTCAGAGACTTGAAGTTCTTGGCATACAGATCTCTTACTTGCTTAGTTAGAGTAACACCAAGGTATTTTATATTAATTGTGATTATTATGAAGGGTGTTTTTCTCCTAATTTCTTTCTCAGCCTGTTTATCCTTTGTGTAGAGGAAGGCCACTGATTTGCTTGAGTTAAGTTTATAACCAGCTACTTTGCTAAAATTGTTTATCAGGTTTAGAATTTCTCTGGTTGAATTTTTGGGGTCACTTCCTGAATAGAACACAAATAGTTCATGCTCTAAGATCAAGAATTGACAAATGGGACCTCATAAAATTACAAAGCTTCTGTAAGACAAAGGACACTGATAGTAAGACAAAACGGCCACCATCAGGTTGGGAAAAGATCCTTACCAATCCTATATCCGATAGAGGGCTAATATCTAGTATATACAAAGAACTCAAGAACTTAGACTCCAGAGAATCAAATAACCCTATTAAAATGGGGTACAGAGCTAAACAAAGAATTCTCAACTGAGGAATACCAAATGGCTGAGAAGCACCTAAAGAAATGTTCAACATCCTTTGTCATCAGGGAAATGCAAATCAAAACAACCCTGAAATTCTACCTCATACCAATCAGAATGGCTAGGATAAAAAACTCAGGTGACAGCAGATGCTGGAGAGGTTGTGGAGAAAGAGGAATACTCCTTCATTGCTGGTGGGATTACAAGCTGGTACAACCACTCTGGAAATAAGTTTGGCACTTCCTCCAGAAATTGGACATAGTCTACCAGAGGACCCAGCTATACCACTCCTGGCATATACCCAGAAGATGCTCCAACTTGTAATAAAAATACATGCTCCACCATGTTCATAGCAGCCTTATTAATAATAGTCAGAAACTGGGAACAACACAGATGTTCCTCATCAGAGGAATGGATACAGAAATTGTGGTACATCTACATAATGAAGTACTACTCAGCTATTAAAAACAATGGAAAATGGAATGATCTGGAGAATATCATCCTGAGTGTTTATAAGTTTTAGCCCAGGGAAATTAGTGCCATCCTTTGGATCCATTGGGTTCTAGGTACAGACATGGTAAAAGATATATAGACACACAAAATACACACAGAAAATAAAAAAAAAATACTTTTTAAAAATCTTGGCAATTTTATAGTAATATAGGAAATGAAAAGCAGAGACATTATAATGACTACTTAGAATGCCAAACTATAAATAACTTAGACTCTTCAGTTACATAATCTTATCACTCCTTGCATAAAACATTTGGAATGTTTTCTAAATTTAACTGAGTTGTGAATTTATTGGTAATATTAATTTTCAAATTAATATATTAAGAAAAGTAATTGTCACTTCCTGTTGTTTTTGTTGTAAGAGGTGGAATTAGGTTTGTGTGGATTTCTTGAAAGATTAACTTCTTGCTTCTTCTAGGGTGTAGTTTTGTTCCTTATGTTGATGTTTTCCATCTATTATCCTTTGTAGGGCTGGATTTGTGGAAAGATATTGTGTAAATTTTGTTTTGTCATGGAATATCTTGTTTTCTCCATCTATGGTAATTGAGAGTTTTGCTGGGTAGAGTAACCTGGGCTGGCATTTGTGATCTTGTAGGGTCTGTATGACATCTTTCCAGGATCTTCTAGCTTTCATAGTCTCTTGTGAGAAATCTGCTGTAATTCTGATAGGCCTGCCTTTAT
>NW_022196913.1:9720498-9733855 GCF_008632895.1 Mastomys coucha
GCTAAATCTGACTGGAGCCTGTCCTTCCTGTGATCCTGGTTGTGTCAGAACTCCTGAGAGTCAAGCTGCCTCTGTGATCCTGTGGTTTTGGGATCCTGGGATCTTGGGTTTGTTAGATCACCTGGGAGTGTGGCTTTCTCTGTGTGTTGTCAGAGTGGCTGCAGAGCTTGTGCCCAATGTCTGCTCAGAACACTAACCCAGACAGACCCCGAAGAAACCAGAGCTACTAGGCTGGCGGAGTTCCTAAGTGCCTGGTCCTGCTGGTCCCAGTTACTCCCAGTGTTGGGACCTGAATTGTGTATTTAAACTTTATAAAATTCAATCAACCAGAAAATTTCTCAGTTAGAGCTGAAATTGTTGGTGATCCAAACTGCATACCTTTATGCCTATTGGGAAATGAATGAGATATACAGGTCCATGTAGCCTAGCTGGAGTTGGTTCAACAACTGTTCCAAGCAGACTTGCACCAGTTCTGGACAATGAAATGCTCACCAAACCTGCAAAAGTTGAAGAATTGATCTGACATTAAATTATTGAACTTCCAGAGTTTCTTCAGTTGGTTTACCTAACACAGGGATTAGTGTGACACTGACAAACATGGGAGAAAATATCCATCTTCTTACTGAATTTTTTTCCATATTAATTAGTTAAAATCTCTCTTCAATGTTCATTTATTATGGGTTAATCTAGAATAATACTCAAGTCCCCAAAGTTTTCAAGTAATAATAATTTATCATCAAACTCGTATTTCACCGAATATATAAAAGACTTTTGCATCTAATACTCTATAACTCTTCTTGCATATTCATTATGATGTGTTGTGTTTGGTTAACATATATGAAAGAACACTGACCTCACCCTACCTATTGTTTTAATGTAAATAATTCTTGTATAAATGTCTTCGGGATGTCCCAACCTGCATAAGAACAGTATGGGTCAGCCACTTTATAGAAAAGGAAGAGTAAGGAAACAATGCTTTTCTAGAACATAGTGATTTGTGCTCTTCTAGGTCTAAATAGCCATTTGAAATCCTTGTAAAATGACATATTATGTTACCAGTAACAAAACTGGGTGGCCTGCATTTGCTCTTTCTAAATTATTAGTTGTGGTTAATTTTGATTCCCGGTTCTTTTTAGTAAAATGGCTTATGATGAAATGATTAATTGTCATATGTACTTTCAAGCTTCTCTAACCTTCCCCTGAACAGAAATCAATGCTGTTCTGTCTATATAAATAGAAGCTGAAGAAAAATGTGCAAACTCAAAATAACTCATGGAGGGCTAGAGAGAAGTGTTAGCAAGAGAACACCACTTACTCCCCTTGTAGACAACCTGGATTTGGTTCTCAGCATCCACACGGTAATTCATAATCTCTTTCACTGTAGTTATATGGGATCTGATGCTCTCTTCTGGTCATAATTCTAGTTATAGGGGATCTGATGCCTTATTCCTGTCTCTGTAGTTACTTCTGCAGGCTAACTCATGGTAAACATATATTCAAATAGTCATGACACTAATTCACTTACAATAAATAAATATTTTTAAAATCACATATGGAAAAATCAAGATAACCTACAAATTAGATTATTGGACAATTTTACTAGTCAGAGAACATGTATTAAGGAGGATTGTAAAATATTATTATTTTTTTAAATGCTTTTATGAGACAGGGTTTCTCTGTGTCACCTTGGCTGTCCTGGAACTCACTCTGTAGACCAGGCTTGCCTCGAACTCAGAAATCAGCCTGCCTCTACCTCCCAAGTGCTGGCATTAAAGGCATGCGCCACCACCGTCCGGCTAATACTGAGATGTAGATATTTCCCTTCTCTATCTTTCAATTTCCTTCTTCATAAAAAGGGGCATAATAAACAGTGTGATCCCCTACAGTAATTAAACTTAGCTAGAGTAAGAAAAAATCAAAATATTTACATGGTCTGACCTTTCATATTAAAATCATGCCTTCTTGTAGTAACAAAAATTTCAGTATTTACATAATTTACAAATGTAGTATGACATTCCCAATTATATATACTATATAATAATAAATAATGACTATAGCTGCTAGTGAGATATGAATGTACCTTTATGTAATTCTTACTTTTTCCAGTATTTTTGTTCTAATTATAAAACAAATATTTATTGATGAAAATAAGAGTCTAATATGATAAATCAATAAAAATTGGAAGAATGCATGTCTCATTTATATGTCTGAATGGAAAATATGTTGAACATCCAATTATTCCATATAGAAGAAGAAACATTATTACTTACATTTTTTGTTAATTGTTCCATTCCTTTATATCTCAAATGATATTCCACTTCCCATTTACTCCTCTAGAAATCCCTGATACCATATATGCACTCTCCCCACTACCCTTTACCCCTATGAAAGTGGTTCCCTACATACCAACTCTCTCTGGTGGTGGAAGAACAAGAGGAGTATAGGGGTATTGTAACTCCATAAGAAGAATAATTACTCATATCTTGATTAACACAGAAAATGCTTTCTTATAATATTGTATCTTTTTGAGGAAGGAGAGAAATTATTTTCAGAACAATGAGAAAATTTTGTAGTTATTCAGGCAATCAAAAAAACCCAGTTTTCTTCTCCATTCTAAATCACACACTGGTGAACTGAGACTCAGAGAAGAAGGTAGTTAACATTCCGTTGATAAATTTAAAGATGAAGCTCACAAATTTGTCGATGTTCATTTTAACAACCTTCACTGACTTAATCATATAAAGATTGTTTCAATGGATCATGTACCATTCACTTCTATACCATATTCCCAATACCTTTGTTGTGTAAAATATATCTTCCCTCTTCACAGTGCCATCTGCAACCTTGCTTCAGATGGCTAGTCATACCTCCTTTTCATTATGATACACAGCAGCAGAATTAATATGGTGGAAACCAACACCTATAGCTATTTTGGTGGCTTCTGTAGCCTTACTCGTAGGTACCTAAAAAAGCAACCAAAAGCATCATTTAGAAATAGATATGACTTAGAATGTTTAGGGCACAAGAAGAAAAGAAACATCTTCAGAATCAAATTTCCCCATGTCTTCAGTGAGGTGTTCATTTGCAGTGAAGAATGCACCCAAGTTTGTCTGGATCTTTCCCTCTGAGTCACAAGAGTAAAGCACCCTAGAAATCACTTTAGTCCAGCCAAGTACAAACTAGTCACTGGCATTAAGGCTTTCTACTTGTACCCCAGGAACTGATATTTGTTAGAAAAATGCCTAGGTATATAAAACAATGGAGTTTATACAAGAAAAAAAAGGACATGATACCACTTAAAGAAGAAATGCTGTAGAATCCTCTTTGAGTCTTCTCTAAGGGAAGTCACAGAAACTATATCAAAGTTTCGAGCACCGAGTTTGTAAAAAAGCAAGTGTTTAAATAGAAACATTTTACAGTCTTCATTTCTAAGATGTTCACTTATAACTTGTTATAAAACCACCCTGACTTATTGCATCCTAGATGAAAGCATGTGCACATGAGCCCTATTGTTTACACAAGCAATTCATGGAAAACCTCCATCTTTCTGTTAAGGAATAAGAATATGTCAACAATATCATAACAAGATAACATTATGAAATTAGAAGATGTCTAGGGATCATCTAAAGTTGTTTGTCAAAAAAAACCTTGAGAAAATAGTGGTATGATATGAAGTCTTTTACACAGCCAGCTTATCTGCATAATAAAATATTAAAAGTATCATCAAGATGTATAAACGGTGGGCACTGGCTCAAACACAGTCCCACAACATCCAGAGGAAGCTCGACTCCCAAGTGCTCTAACATGCCCAGGATCATAGGAGCTCTAACATGCACAGGAACACAGGATCTCAGGTGTTTGGTCACACTAGGATTTCTGGATCACAGAGGCAGCCTGACTTCCAGGAGCTCTGACACACCCAGGATCTCAGGATCATAGAATCCCAGAATCATCAGATCACAGAGAAAGCTGGACTCTGAGGATTTCTGGGACAACCAGGATCATAGGAGCCAGAGGCTCTAGTCATAGATAGCAGGGGCAGTTAGCACTAGAGATAACCAGATGGCGAGAGGCAAGCACAAGAACATAAGCAACAGAAACCAAGGTTACTTGGTATCATCAGATCTCAGTTCTCCCCCCATAGCATGTCCTGAATACCTCATCACACTGGAAAAGCAAGATTTGGATTTGAAATCACTACTCATGATGAGGATAGAGGATTTTAAGAAGGACATAATTAACTTCCTTGTAGAAATACAGGAGAATACATGTAAACAGGCAAAAATCTCTTAAAGTATTATAGGAAAATACAACCAAACAGGTGAAGGAATTGAACAAAACCATCCATGATCTAAAAATGGAAATAGAAACCATAAAGATACCACAGAGGGAGACAAGCCTGGAGATAGAAAACCTAGGAAATAGATCAGGAGTCATAGTTGCAAGTATCATCAACAAAATACAAGAGATAGAAGAGAGAATCTCAAGTATAGGTGATACCATAGAAAACATTGACACAACAGTCAAAGAAAAGGCAAAATGCAAAAAGCTCCTAATCCAAAACACCCAGGAGATACAGGGCACAATGAGTCAACAAAACCTAAGAATAATAGGTATAGAAGAGACAAAAGATTGTCAACTTAAAGGGCCAGTATATATCATTAATGAAATTATTGAAGAAAACTTCCCTAACTTAAAGAAAGAGATGCCCATCAACATACAAGAAGACTACAGAACTCCAAATAGACTGGATCAGAAAAGAAATTTTTTCTGTCATAAAATAATCAAAACCACAATGTGTAAAACAAAGAAAGAATATAAAAAGTAGTGAGGGAAAAATGTCAAGTAACATATAAAGGCAGATTACACAACACTTCTCATCAGAGAATATGAAAGCCAGGAGATCTTGGACAGATGTCATACAGATTCTAAGAGAACACCAATGCCAGCCCAGGCTACTATATCCAGCACAACTTTCAATTACTGTAGATGGAGAAACCAAGATATTCTATGAGAAAACCAAATCTACACTATATATTTCCACAAAGCCAGTCCTATAAAGGATAATAGATGGAAAACTCCAACACAAAGAGGAAAACTACACTCTAGAAAAAGCAAGAAAGTAATCTTTCAACAAACCCAAAAGAAGATAACCATGCAAATATATTTTAACCTCTAACAACAAAAATATCAGGAAGCAACAATTATACTTCCTTAATATCTTTTTATCAGTGGGGTCAATTCTCCAATAAAATAGATAGATTAACAGACTGGATACAGAAACAGAACCCAACATTTTGCTGCATACAGGAATGCACCTCAGTGTAAAAGACAGACTCTACCTCAGAGTAAAAGGCAGGAAAACAATTCTCAAAGGAAATCGTCCCAAGAAACAAGCTGGACTAGCCATTCTAATAGCGAGAAAAAATAGAAATTCAACTAAAAGTCATCAAAAAAGATAAAGAAGGACCCTTCATACTTGCCAAAGGAAAAATCTACCAAAATGAACTCTCAATTCTGAACATCTATGCTCCAAATTCAAGGGCACCCACATTCATAAAAGAAACTTTATTAAAGTTCAAAGCATACATTGTACCTCACAAATAAATAGTTAGAGACTTCAACACCCCACTCTCATGAATGGACAGGTCATGGAAACAGAAACACAATTAAACAGAGACACAATAAAACTAACATGTTATGAACCAAATGTACTTAATAGATATCTATAGAACATTTCATTCTAAAACATATACCTTCTTCTCAATACCTCATTGTACCTTCTCCAAAACTGATCATATATTTGGTCAAAATCAGGTCTCAAAAATACAAGACGATTGAAATAATCCCATGCATCTTATAAGATCACCATGGACTAAAGCTGGTCTTCAATAACAACAAAAACAACAGAAAACCCACATACACATGGAAACTGAACATTGCTCTATTCAGTTATAACTTGAATAAGGAAGAAATAAAAAAAAAAAAGGCCTCAACAAATACAAGAAGATTGAAATAATCCCATGCATCCTAACAGATCACCATGGACTGAGGCTGGTCTTTAATAACAACAGCAGCAACAAAAACAAACACAAAAACAAACAAACTAAAAACCTGGAAAACCCACATACACATGGAAGCTGAACTATTAAAGACTTTTTAGAATTTAATGAAATGAAGGCATATCATACCAAAACTTATGAGACACAATGAAAGCAGTGGTAGGAGGAAAACTCATAGCTCTGAGTGCCTCCAAAGGAAATTGGAGAGAGCATACACTAGCAGCTTAACTGCACACCTGAAAGCTCTAGAAAAAGAAGAAGTAAACACATCCAAGGGGAGAAGATGGTAGGAAATAATCAAACTCAGGACTGAAATCAACCAAATAGAAACAAAAAGAACTATACAAAGAATAAAGAAAACCAGAAGCTATTTTTTTTTGAGAAAATCAATAGGATAGACAAAAACTTCACCAGATTTATCAGAGGGAACAGAGACCATACCCAAATTAACAAAATCAGAAATGAAAAGGGAGATGAAACAACAGAAACTGAGGAAATTGAAAAAAAAATCATCAGATCCTACAACAAAACTGAGAAATCTGCATGAAATGGACAATTTTCTAGACAGATATCACATTGTTAAAATTAAATAAGGACAAGGTAAACCACCTGAACAGTCCCATAACCTGTAAAGAAATAGCAACAGCCATTAAAAGTCTCCCATTCAAAAAATTCCCAGGACCAGATGGATTTAGTGCAGAGTTCAATCATACCTTCAAAGAAAACCTAATACCTACACTCTTCAAACTATTCCATGAGATACAAACACCAGGAACACTACCCAATTTGTTCTATGAGGCTACAATTACATTTACACCTAAACCACACATAGACAAAACAAAGAAAGAGAGCTTCAGACTAATTTCCCTTATGAATATCAAAAATAATAAAATTCTCTGAAATCTAATCCAAGAACACATCAAAAAGATCATCCATTATGATCAAGTATGCATAATCCCAAGGAATTAGGCATGGTTCAATGTAAGAAAATCCGCCAACATAATCCACTATATAAACAACTCAAAAAAAAAAAAAAACCTATATGATCATCACATTAGGTGCGGAGAAAGCATTTGACAAAATGGTAAAAGTTTTGTAAAGATCAGGAATTAAAGACCCATACCTAAATATAGCCAAAGCAATATCCAGCAAACTAGTAGACAACATCAAACTAAATGGAGAGAAAGTTGAAGCACTCCCATTAAAATCAAGGACTAGACAAGGCTGCCCACTCTCTCCCTTCCTTTCCATATAGTACTCAGAGTCCTATCCAGAGCAATTAGACAGCAAATGGAAGTAAAAGGGATACAATTTGGAAAGGAATAAGTCAAAATATCACTATTTCAAATGAAATGATACTATACTTAAGGGACCCCAAAAATTCCACCAGTGAACACCTAAACCAGATAAACAACTTCAGTAAAGGGGCTGGATATAAAATGAATTAAAAAAAATCAGTAGCCCTCTACTACTCAAAGGATGAACAGGGTGAGAAAGAAATTGGAGAAATGACACCCTTCACAATAGTCACAAATAAAATAAAATACCTTGGTGACTCTAACCAAGCAATTGAAAGATCTATAATGACAAGAATTTCAACTCTCTAAAAAACAAAATCAAAGAAGATCTCAGAAGAAGGAAAGATCTCCGATGTTCATGGATTAGCAGGAATAATATAGTAAAAATGGCCATCTTGCCTAAAGCAATGTACAGATACAATCCCCATCAAAATTCTAACTCAATTCTTCATAGAGTTAGGAAGAGGAATCTCAAAATTATATGAAACAACAAAAAACCCAGGATAGCTAAAACTTTTCTCAAAAATAAAAGAACTAGGTAATCACCATCCTTGACTTCAAGCTGTATTACAGAGAAATAGTGATAAAACCTGTATGGTATTGGTACAGAGAAAGACAGGAAGATCAATGGAATAGAACTGAACACCCAGAAAGTAACTCCTACACCTATGGTCACTTAATTTTTGACAAAGGAGCTAAAACCATCCAGTGTAAAAAATACAGCATTTTCAAGAAATGGTGCTGGTTCAACTGACGGTCACCATATAGAAGAATGTAAATCAATCCATTCTTGTCCCCTTGTACAAAGCTCGAGTCCAAGTAGATCAAGAACCTTCACATAAAACCAAATACACTGAAACTAATAGAAAAGAAAGTGGAGAAGAGTCTCAAACACATGAGCACAGGGGGAAAGTTCCTGAACAGAACACCATTAGCTTTTGCTTTAAGATCAACAATAAACAGATGAGACCTCATAAAATTGCAAAGCTTCTGTAAAGCAAAGGACACTGTCAATAGGACAAAACAGCAACCAACAGATTGGTAAAAAAAATATACCAATCCTACATCTGATAGAAGGATAATATCCAATATACACAAAGAACTCAAGAAGTTAGACTCTAGAGAATCAAATAACCCTATTAAAATGGGGCACAAAGCCAGACAAAGAATTCTCAACTGGGGAATATCAAATGGCTGAGAAGTACCTAAATAAATGTTCAACATCCTTAGTCATCAGGAAAATGCAAATCAAAACAACTCTGAGACTCAACCTCACATCATAAGAATGGCTAAGGTCAAAAACTTGGTGACAACTGGAGAGGATTTGGAGAAAGAGGAACACTTACCCATTGTTGATGGTTTTGCAAGCTTTGGAAGTTGGTGTTTCCTCATAACTGGACATAGTATTACATGAGGACCCAGCTATACCACTCCTGTGCATATACCCAAAAGATTCTCCAGCATATAACAAGGACACATGCTCCACTATGTGTGTCACAGCCTTATATATGATAGGCAGAAGCTGGAAAGAACTGAGATATCCTTCTATGGAGGAATGGATACAAAAAATGTGTTACATTTACACAATGGAGTACTACTTATCCATTAAAAACAATGACTAAATGAAATCCTTGGGCAAATGGATGGAACTAGAAAATATCATCCAGAGTGATGTAACCCAATAACAAAAGAACACACATGGTATGCACTCACTGATGAGAGGATATTATCTCCAAACTCAGAATACCCAAGATACAATTCACAGACTATATGAAGCTCAAGAAGATTGAAGACCAAACTGTGGGTGTTTCGGTTCTTCCTAGAAGGGGTAACAAAATTCTCATGGGAGAAAATTCAGAGACAAATTGTGCAGCAGAGACTAAAGAAAAGGCCATTCAGATTCTACCCCACCTGGGGATTCATCCCTTATCCAGTAACCAAACCCAGACAGTATTGTGTGTGCCAAGTTCTTGCTGACAGGATCCTGATATAGTTGTCTTTTGAGAGGCTTTTCAAAAGCCTGACAAATACAGATGTGGATGGTAGCAGAAGGACTGAAGTAGCTGAAAGGGTTTGCAACTCCATGGGAAGAACAACAATATCAACCAACCAGACCCCTTATAGCACCTAGGGGCTAAACCACCAACCAAAGAGTACACATGGAAGGAACCATGGCTCTAGCTGCATAAGTAGCAGAGACTGACCTTCTTGGGGATCAATGGGAGGAGAGACCCTTGCTCATGTGAAAGTTCCCTGATCCTGTGTAGTGGAATGCTAAGGTGGGGAGGCATTAATGGGTGGGTGGACAGGGAACACCCTCACAGAAGTAGGGGGGGAGGGGATGGGATAGTGGGTTTCTGGGTAGGGGATGGAAACCAGGAAATGCTATAACAATTGAAATGTAAATAAAGATAATATCCAATAACAAATGATCAAAAACTGCATATTCAAAAGAAGAGATTCATACTTAGGAAATTGAGAACATCAGACAGAAAAAAAAAAAAACCCATGCTCATGCCTTCTGTGGAAAAATTACTTAAGTGCAGAATATCATCCTTCCCAATACAAATAGTTAAATATTGCTCAACTGTACTGGAATCTCAATTTATTGATCATTCCATCTTTTATCATAGTACTTTGAAGTTGGTCCTAAAGTTGTGTATACAACAATAACAAGAAAATTACAAAGCACACAATTAAAACTTCTCTATAAAATATAAAGGCCAGAAATATAGCTTCCTTTGTGCATACTTTCTTTTGTTTGATGAGGCCAAGCTCTACTCTATCTCAAGCTAGACTCAAACTTATGAAACTCCTGTTTCTTCTTTACCTTTCACAATAGCCACAAGAATATCGAATATCTTGAGCTAGCCCTAACCAAGAAAATGAAAGACTGATATGACAAAAAGCTTTAAGTTTTCAAAGAAGAAGCTGAAGATATCAGAAAAGAGAATGATCTCCTATGCTCATCGATATAAGCATAAATATTTAGAAGGTAGTTTTACAACATAACTATTTAGAAAATCAAAATTGGTTGATGTTCCTCTAGAGACTATGACTTTCTATACTTAATAATACCATTTCCTCTGCCAACTGCTTAATGTCTTCCACTAATGCTAAATGAGCTAGGGGGTAAAAAGATTTCTCAGTTGTTGATATCTAATTTCTCTATGTGCTGTAGCCAAAATATATGGTATATTCATTAACAGAGCCTTACCATCAAGTTATAGTCAACATGAAGAATAATGGCAATAGTTTTGACAGTTAGGAACTTGAAAGTTGCTACTTATTGACTCACGTTCAAGATGTTAACAAACCAATGAGACCTTCCTAAGACCATCAGAAAATTTGGCCATGGGTCAAATTCCTTATCTAAAAATCAAGGAGATCAGAAACATGCTCATCATAGCATACACAGACAATATATTGTTTTCATTATGACCTTAATCAGAAAGCTAATACAATAACTAATGGTTTTAGGATTTCTAGAGCTTACCATACCTGAAAGAAGGTGAAGATATAATCCATCATCTCTCTTGTTTTCTATGGTCAGGAGACAATACACATAACAATTTTCTCACTGGCCTTCTGGACTGAACTGTTGAGTAGCACGGTATTAGAAAGTTTAAAGTATAGTCAATGAGAACAAGTGTACCAATTGCTTGTTTGACTGCAGAACACTTCCACTGCCTCTGGCTTTAATACACAGCAGAAACATGCAACAAGACTTCAGAGGATTGAGTCTTAAAGAGCTGAACCTTGCCCTGTTCCTGAATTTGTAGTCTTTAGGATAAACCAATGGCAGTGAGAAGGCAGACATAAACAAACAAGGTGAAATTTATAAATTATCTCACATTTTTAGATACAGTAAATAGGAAATACCACACTAACTCTCAACCAGATTTACACATAGAGCACTCCTATTTCATTATTTTTGTACCTCATGTTTTCTACAGTTATCATTGAAGTTCGTAATATGCCAGAAAGAAAAATCAGTCTTAATAGTTAAAGAAGAAAATGGAGAGATATCCCATATCCCCGGATTGCTAGAATTAATATAGTAAAAATGGCCATCCTTCCAAAGGCAATCTACAGATTCAGTGCAATCCCCATCAAAATCTCAACACAATTATTCAAAGACATGGAAAGAGTAATTCTCAAATTCATCTGAAAAGGGGAAAAAACCCAGAAATCAATTCTTAACAAAAAGAAAGGAGTATCACACCATCCCTGAACACAAGCCTTACTACAGAGCAATAGTGATAAAAACTGCATGGTACTGGTACAGAGACAGACACATTGATCAATGGAATAGAATTGAAGACCCAGAAATAAAACCACACCCTTGTGGACTATTAGGAAACTGTGGCTATATTTTGATTCACTCTTGAAATAATCACAGAACTGGAAAGGAAAGACAATGATTGGACATTGACTGGATATTGGTGAAAAGTGTTGGTGTGTTCCACAAAGGGAAACGTAGCAGCAATTAACAATCAAAGAAAGACAGGGAGAGTTTGAAAACATAGAAAAGGAATTATTTAGCATGATAATATTTAATAAAAAAAGAGAAATAGAGTTTGTAAGACATTATTTCAGCAAACACATCAGAAGGTAAGACCATTGAATTTCTAGAGTACAAAAGAGTAATTAATGGATTGATAAAATGTAAGCATGTCCACAGTGTTTTGTGAATGCAGGGCTTCTTGCATTACAACGTGGAAAATTTCATTTTCATGTTTTGATAGTTCCCTGACTGGCAGTCCAATTTTCCACTTGAGTTTTCCAGAAATGATGACATTCCTTATCTTAGATTAAATATTAAGACAGTTTCCAGGAAATTAGAAATTATCTTGAAATTGTGCAATGTGGTGTGGTAAGGCTGAGGTCAGTGTAGATAATTCCTCAAAAGGCTCTATTTCCAGGCAATTCTAGTTTGGGTTAGTTTACAGTTAAAACTAGCATTTTAGTGTACATATTATTTCAAATATGAAAGATTGAGGATGCCATTTCAGTCTCCTTTTTGGTGAGTCTGTTAGTGTCTTACACCTGAAAGAGGATTGGTATCTTGAGATTGAAAGTATTTATTTCTACCTCTGCTAACTAATGTAGTTTTTTTCAAAAATTAATATATAAGACAACAATTTCATATTTTAATGTATTCATACTTACTATAAAAAATTAACATTTCCTTAAAGGCTGGCTCCAGCTTGTAGGAGGGATATAACTTCTTATGTATGCATCATTGCCTGTGAGAACACACCTTACTGCTGGCATTAATGCCTGTTACATAGAGAGAATGGTGTCACTTGAAAGTTAGCATCAAACTTGCTGTCTATTGTACTATAATTAACAGGCCAACCCTTAGATGAGACCTGGGACTGTTGAATCTCCTCATTCCATAACATAAGGACTGCAGCTTTCTTTATCCTTTTCATACAAGATGGTCATTTGTACGTTTTCTTTTGGGAGACTTGGGGATGTGTTAAGTCAGGTATTTTTTGCAATAACCTATCAATTAAAGACTTGGGTGTAGAGGTTTTAAACAAATTTAATTTAAACAACCTCAGCACAGATTCTATAAAATCAGTGTTTGTGGAATTGAGTGCATTTCTCATGATTTCACTGGGACGGCTCACAGAAGATTGTACATTAATTCCTCTTGTGACCATCTCTTGAATTTTTTTTCTGTATAAATGTCACACTTTCATATTGTTATACAAAATAACTATAGCTTAATTATATGATAAGTCCTGTGAGTCCTTCTAGAAAATGATGATAACAGGTGTTATGGAAAAATCATACTCCAGAGACCAGCATCAGGATGCAAATCTGAATTTATTGTGCAACAAAGCTTAAATACAGTGGGCCAGTCCCAAGCCGCTAACTCTCTCTGTCTCTTTCTGTCTCTCTGTCTCTGTCTCTCTCCCTCTCTCTTTCTGTGTGTATGTTTGCATGTTCCTTTGGTTTTTGTCTTAATTTAGTTTTTATTTTTAC
>NW_022196913.1:9733919-9774610 GCF_008632895.1 Mastomys coucha
AGAGAGAGAGAGAGAGAGAGAGAGAGAGAGAGAGAGAGAGAGAGAGAGAGAGAAAGAGAGAGAGACAATGACAGAGACAGAGAGGAGAGAGAGAGAAAAAGAGAGAGGAGAACATGACATTGGGTTGGTAGATCAATGGGGAAGATCTAGGTATAGTTGGGATAGAAATGATATAATAAAATGTGTTGTATGAAAAAAAATAATTAAGAAACCTAATTCTTCTCACTCTAGTGACCAGTAACTCCCTTCATATCCTTCAGGAAGGTGGAGCCTCGTAAATCCCTCCTTACCTATGTAACTGAATGTTGTAGGGCCTGATACAGCTCTGCTTTTTTACAGTTGACCACAACTGCCGTATGTTCAGGGGGCATTGATATCGGTATGCCCAGAGGACATCAAGATCTACAACACTTTTTCACTCCATCTAACAATATGCAAGGTTTTCCTTTTCCCCATATCCCAAATCAGTATTTGCTTGTATCTCTGTTATTCATGATGGTCATTCTGACTGGGGTAAGAGTTAATTGTAAAGTATTTTTAATCTACATTTCCATGGTAAATGACAATGTTGACACTTTGAAAATATTTACTAGCAAATTTCAGTTCTTCTGAGAAACTTGTTTTCAATTCCATAAGCCATTTGGGTAGTTCATATTCTTGATCTTTAGTTCTTTTACTTATTTCTATATTCTAGATGCCAATACTCAGGCATATGTATGTGTATATATGTATATACATACATACTTACACATATATGTGTATATATACATCCACATACCACAGATCTTCTGCTATTCTGTGGACTATTAATTCATTTGGCAGTTTCCTTTGTATAGAAATGTTTTAGTACCATACCATTGGTAACTGTTGGTTTTCCCCCTAAGAATTTGGTGTCCTATTCTCTACTCTCTCTCTGTCTCTTTCTGTCTCTCTGTCTCTGTCTCTCTCCCTCTCTCTCTTTCTGTGTGTATGTTTGCATGTTCCTTTGGTTTTTGTCTTAATTTAGTTTTTATTTTTACTTTTTTATTTTTTCCAGAGAGAGAGAGAGAGAGAGGGAGAGGGAGAGAGAAAGAGAGAGAGACAATGACAGAGACAGACAGAGAGGAGAGAGAGAAAAAAAGAGAGAGGAGAACATGACATTGGGTTGGTAGATCAATGGGGAAGACCTAGGTATAGTTGGGATAAAACTGTTACTATAATTTGATGTTTACTACATGCTCTTTTTCTCTAACAGTTCCAATGTCTCTGGTGATGTATTGTAGTCTCTTGTAGGAGGTCCAGCCATCAGACCCCCGCTCTGTTGGGTGCTTCTTGGACTGGAGATTAATGGGTACCTGTGAACACAAGCGGGTAAGAGAGTTAGACACGGACACCAGGTAGCTGCATCGAGATAAGTGTGTGTTTACTGGATCACTCAGTTTAAATAGTCACACTCAGGAACGAGACCCAGGGGAAATCGAAACCCGCCCATCTAACATAAACACGGGAAAATCCATAAACACCAGACCGGAGGAGGATCTTGAAAGGAAGATCCGGCAAACTTTTAACATAGCCATGAGACCTGTCAGCCTTTGATCTAAGGGGCTGTAGTCAGCGTTCCTCACCGCGGGTGTCCAGCTCCAGCTTGCAGTCTGTTGGGGCTGCTTTATAGAAACCAAATTGCTCCCAAGCAAAGGGGGAGGAGTCCACAATATATAAAGGCACATTCCTAAGATAGTAGCAGTTATAGTCTTTATTTATCATTAATACTATATATAGTTGTGATTATACACACACAGCAATATATCATGTTGTAATTATATGATATCTATGAGGTCACGAGTCAATGGGAATAATTCAGCTCAACAAATGTCTGACTGGCCATCATTGTAGGTGGGGTTCATTGCTAACCAAAACTATGTTATGTAGTACATACTATGTGTTCTAGAATTATATTTTAGTGTTTCTTTCCTAAGTAGTTTTCTGTAAAAATTACATATGTTCTTCATTTTTTCAAAAATTCACCTTTATAAATAATGTAGATACTGAAATTTTTGTTACTAAAAAAGTCATGATTTCAATATGAAAAGTCAGTCTATGTAAATATTTTGATTTTTTTCTTACTCTAACTAAGTTAAATAACGTTAGGGATGATACTGTTTACTATGCCTCTTCTTATTAAGAGGACATTGAAATATAGAGGCTGGAAATATCTACATCTCAATATTAGCCTAAATAATATTTTACAATTCTCCTAAATGTATGTTCTCTAACAAGTTAAATTGCCCAATAATCTAATTTATAGGTTATCTTTCTTCCTCCATATGTGATTTTAAAAAAATATATTTATTGAAAGTGTATTAGTCCCTTGACTGCTTAGATATATGTGTGCCATGAGTTAGCCTGCAGAGGTAGCTGCAGAGACCAGAAGTGGGCATCAAATCCACTATAACTGGAGTTGAGATTAAAAGAGAGCATAAGATCCCTTATAACTCGTGTGATGGAAGATTATGAATTACTATGTGTATGATGGGAGGCAAATCTGGGTTGTCTACAAGAGAAGCAAGTGCTCTCTTGTTAACACTTCTCTCTAGCCCTCCATGTTTTTTTTTTTTTCATCAAATAGGAATAGTTTAGTTAACACACACCTCAGGACTGATTGATCAAGGACAATGTCAGAATTGGGAGTTGAGACTGACCCCAAGCCAGAATGTTATCGAGCTTTTAAACCCGAACTTTGCAAACATCTATGCCAAGTTATACCACCAATCATGATTTAGGGGTGGGGCACTTCTTTAGGAACATGTCTCTGTGATGCATTTATCCTGTTCCCTCTGGCTGGGTTATTCAACTGTGGTAAGCGACTTGCCTGGCATTCATGTCTCAACTTGCCAGTCAGGATATTAGTTACCAGGGAAATCTTGGGGACTTAAACTTTACTATAATTTGGTTCTAATGTAAGGCAAGGGTTTGTGAGATTCCAAGACCACCAAATCATAGAACATAACAGAATATACAATCAACTAAGACATGAGAAAGCTCCTAGTAACAGCACATAAGAAAATTCTTTTGTAACAGCATAAGATGGTTGGCCACAGGCATAAGACAAAGTGGTTATAGTAATATTAGACAGTCAATGGCTATCCACGCTTAACATTTGTATGCTAATAAGATCCCTTGAGTGTTGGACCCAGGTCAATTCCATTTTTTTTGTACCTCATACACATACAACTTAAAGATAGTTTCAAGTGATATTGCTAGTGCCTTTGCATTTTGACAAGTACTCGTTACATGAAGATGGGTGTGAAATTTCCTTCTATAGTGTGACTTGGGCACTCAGAAAATTTCATATTTTAGAATATTTTAAGTTTTAATGTTAATGATCCTCAACATTTGTGATAGTTTATTCAGTTTTTGTTGTTACACAACTATTGTGTGCATTTTGTTCATTCTCTTGTCTTCTGTGTTGTTTAGAATAATTAAGACTTCTCCATCTTTTCTCCTCCCCTGCACTCCTTTTCCTCCCTTCTCACATTCTTATAAGAATCCTTTATTTATTTTATTTATTTATTCATTTATTTATTTATTGGAGAAGAAAGAGTTTATTTCATCTTATATCTTATAATACATTATGAATGGTAGTCAGGACAGGAATTCAAACATGAACTTGGAGGCAAGCACTGAAGATGAGGTCATGAAGGAATAGAATTACTATCTTGCACAGACTGATGTATTATTCCAGCTGTTCAGGGATGGCCCTTGCAATAGTAAATCATCAGTCAAGAAAATACTTCATGTTCTTTTGCCTACTACACAATCTGATAAAGATATTTTTTCAACTGAAAGTTTCTTTTTCGGTTTGACTCCCGTAAGACTATATTTGATATAAACAAAGAAAGAAAAAGAGAAAGAAAGAAAGAAAGAAAGGAAGAAAGAAAGAAAGGAAGAACAAAAATAGGAAGAAAGAAGAAAGCAAGCATGTAAGAAAAAATAAAGAAAGAGAAAGAAAGAAAGAAAAGAAGGAAGGAAGGAAGAAAAAGTATGAAAGAAAGATTTTGTCAAAGAACCAGCTCCAGGTTTTGTTGATTATTTATATATTTCTTTTTGTTTCTACTTGGTTGATTTCAGCCCTGAGTTTATTTCCCATCATCTACTCCTCTTGGGTGTATTTGCTTCTCTTTGTTCTATAGCTTTCAAGTGTGCTGTCAAGCTGCTAGAGTATGCTTTCCCCACTTTCTTTTTGCAGGCACCCAGAGCTATGAGTTTTCCTCTTAGTGCTGCTTTCATTGTGTCCTGTATGTTTGGGTATGTTGTGGCTTCATTTTCATTAAATTCTAAAATGTCTTTAATTTATTTCTTTATTTCTTCCTTGACCAAGTTATCATTGAGAAGGATGTTGTTCAGCTTTCATATATATGTAAAGTTTCTATTGTTTATGTTTTTATTGAAGATCAGCTTTCATCCATGATGATCAGATAGGATGCATGGGATTATTTCAATGTATTTTATCAGCTGAGGCATGTTTTGTAATCAATTATCTGGAAAATTTTGGAGAAGGTACAATGAAGTGCTGAGAAGAAGGTATATTCTTTTGTTTTAAGATGAAATGTTTTATAGATATTTGGTAAAACCGTTTGGTCAATCACTACTGCTAATTTTACAATGTCTCTGTTTAATTTCTGTTTTCATGATCTGTCCATTGATGAGAGTAGGGTATTGAAGTCTCCCACTATTATTGTATGAGGTACAATGTGTGCTTTCAGCTTCTGGGAAGGTTCTTTTGAGTGTGGGTGTCCTAGCATTTGGAGCATAGATGTTCAGAGTTGAGAATTCTTCTTGGTAGATTTTTCCTTTGATATATATGAAATGTCCTTCCTTATCTTTTTTGATAACTTTTGAGTGAAAGTTGATTTTATTCTATATTTAAATGACTACTGCTTGTTTTTTGGGACCATTTGCTTAGAAAATTGTTTTCCAGCCCATTCCTCTTAGGTAATATCTGTCTTTCACACTAAGTCACCTTTCCTGTATGCAGGAAAATGCTGGGTCCTGTTTATATATCAAGTTTGTTAGTCTCTGTCTTTTTATTGGGGGATTGAGTTCATTGATGTTAAGAGATATTAAGGAAAAGTGATCTTTGCTTGCTGATTTTTTTTTGTTGGATGTGGCAATATGATTGTATGCCTATCTCCTTTTGGATTTGTCGAAAGAAGATTACTTCCTTGCGTTTTCTAGGGTGTAGCTTCTCTCCTTGTGTTGGCATTTTCCATCAACTATCCTTTGTAGGACTGGTTTTGTGGCAAGATATTATGTAAATTTGGTTTTGTCATGGAATATTTTGGTTTCTCCATCTATTGTAATTGAGAGTTTTGCTGGGTATAATAGCCTGGGCTGGAATTTGTGTTCTCTTAGGTTCTGTATGACATCTGCCCAGGATCTTCTAGCTTTCATAGTCTCTGGTGAGAAATCTGATGTAATTCTGATAGGCCTGCCTTTATATGTTACTTGACACTTTTCCCTTACTGCCTTTAATATTCTTTCTTTGTTTTGTAAATTTGATGTATTAACTATTATGTGACTGGATGAATTTCTTTTCTGGTGCAGTCTATTTGGAGTTCTGTAGTCTTCTTGTATGTTTATGGGCATCTCTTTCGTTAGGTTAGGAAAATTTTCTTCTATAATTTTGTTGAAGATATTTACTGGCCCTTTAAGTTGGGAATCTTCATTCTCATCTGTACCTATTATCCTTAGGTTTGGTCTTCTCATTTTGTTATGTATCTCCTGGATGTTTTGGGTTTAGTGCTTTTTGGATTTTGTGTTTTCTTTGACTTTTGTGTCAGTGTTTTTTTTACGGTATCTGTTGCACTTGAGATTCTCTCTTCTATCTCTTATATTCTGGTGGAGACGCTTGCATCTATGACTCATGATATCTTTCCTAGGTTTTCTAACTCCAGGTTTGTCTCACTTTGTGATTTTTTTTATTGATTATATTTCCATTTTTATATCCTGGATTGTTTTGTTCAATTTCTTCACCTGTTTGGTTGTTTTTTCCTGTAATTCTTTAGGGGATGTTTGTGTTTCCTCTTTAAGGGATTCTACCTGTTTGCCCATGTTCTCCTGTATTTCTTTAAGGGACTTACTTTTGTCCTTCCAAATGTCTTCTATCGTCATCATGAGATGTGACCTTAAATCAGAGTTCTGGTTTTCTGGTATGTTGGGGAACCCAGGGCTCTCAGTGGTAGGAGAACTGGGTTCAGATGATGCCAAAGAACATTGGTTTCTGTTGCTTATGTTCTTGTTGTTGCCTCTCATCATCTGGATATCCCTAACATTACCTGGCCTTGCTGTCTCTGATTTTGTCTTTCCTTTCCTCCAAGCCTGTGTGTCAGTACACCTAGGAGTCTGGTTCTCCCCAGGATGAATTAGGGTGTGGAGAACTGTGGCACAGGGGCAGCTCCAGAGTGCTGATGGAATTCTGAAGGATCCTGTCCCTGGCTGTTCCTTGCTTCCTGTGTGCTGATGACTCTGAGCTGATCCCTCTTGGGTCAAGAATTTGAGCAAAAGTGGTAATGTTACCTGTGCTCACAGGTATGCCAGCACTCCTGGCAGACCAGCTCTGTCACAGCAGTATTTGGGTGTGCAACATTATTGCTCAGGATCAGCTAAGGGCTCTGTGGTACAGGATTAGCTCTGGGCACAGAGGTAAACCAGATGATCTTGTCCCAGGCTGTGCTTCTGTTCCTGTGTCCTGAAGTCTCCAGGCAGGCCCCTTGGAGCAGAAGTGGTGGTCTTTTCCTGTTCTCACAGGTGTGCCATCACTCCTGGGTGACCAGCTCTCTCTTGGTGGTATTTTGTTATGGAGCACTATGGCCCTCCAATGGTTATTTTGAGTTTTCACATTTTTATTCTGCTTCTTATGTAGACAAAGCAGCATTGCTTTCTGTTCAGGTGAAGGTTAGAGATGCTTGAAAGCAAAAGTGACACTTAGTCATTGCTTCATCAGATATTTTACTAAAAAGACCTGGGATTCAAAATTAACTCCAAAGAACAAATGCAGGTCACGCAGGTGTTATTACTGGTAATATATTCTGTCATTTTACAATAATTTCAAATGGCTACTTAGACCTAGAAGAGCACAAAGCATTATGTCCTAGAAAACCATTATTTCCTTGCTGTTGGTTTTCTATAAAGTGGCTGAACCATACTGTTCTTAGACACCTTGGGAAATCCCCAAGACATTTACATGAGGATTATTTACATTAAAAACAATAGCTAGGGTAACATATCCTACATATATGATAAGCAAACATAACACATCATAGTGTATATGCAGAAGAGATTTTTTTGTCAATTTATTATATTTTCTTTATTTACTTATTATATATCTGCTTTTTCAGTTTCCACTCCAAAAAATAAAAATAAAAATAAAAAAACAAAAATAAACAAACCAAAAAACCCAAAAACAAATAAACAAACAAACAAAAAACCTGTTGCCTCCCCACTCCCCCTGCTCACAAACCAGCTCTCTCCCACTTCCTGGCCCTGGCATTCCCCTACACTCGGGCATAGAGCCTTTACAGGCCAAGGGCCTCTTATCTCATTGATGACTGGGTTGGCCATCCTCTGCTATACATATGCTGCTGGAGCCATTAGTCCACCATGTGTACTCTTTGGTTGGTGGTTTAGTCCTTAGGAGCTCTGAGGGTACTAGTTAGTTCATATTGTTGTTCGTCCTAAGGGGCTGCAAACCCTTCAGCTCCTTGGGTCCTTTCTCAAGCTCCTTCATTGGGGACCCTGTACTCAGTCCAATGGATGGCTGTGAGCCTCTACTTCTCGATTAGTCAGGTACTGTCATAGCCTCTCAGGAGAGAACTATATTAGGCTCCTGACAGCCATCACTTGCCAGCATCCACAATAGTCTCTGGATTCGATGGTTAAATATGGGATGGATTCACAGGAGGAGTAGTCTCTGGATTGTTCATCCTTCAGTCTCTGCTCTATAGTTAGTATCTGCAATTCCTTCCATGGGTATTTTGTTTCCCCTTTTAAAAAGGAATGAAGTATCCACACTTTGGTCTTCCTTCTTCTTGAGTTTCTTGTGGTTTGTGGATTGTACTTTGTGTATTCCAATATTCTGGGATAATATGCACTTATCAGAGAGTGCACACCATGTGTGTTCTTTGGATAACCTCACTCAGGATGATATTCTCCAAATCCATCCATTTGCCTAAGAATTTCATAAATTCGTTGTTTTTAATAGCTGAGTAGTACTCCATTGTGTATATGTACCACATTTTCTGTATCCATTCATCTGTTGAAGAACATCTCAGTTCTTTCCAGCTCTTGGCTGCTGTGAACATAGTGGAGCATGTGTCCATGTTGGAACATCTTCTGGATATATACTCAGGAGTGGAATAGCTGGGTCCTCTGGTAGCAGTACTATACTATATCCAATTTCCAGAGGAACCACCAAACTGATTTCCAGAGTCATTGTACCAGTTTACAGTCCCATCAGAAGAAGTGTTCCTCCTTCTCCATAACCTCACAAGCATTTGCTGTCACCTGAGTTTTTTATCCTAGCCATTCTGACTGGTGTTAGGTGGAATCTCAGGGTTGTTTTGATTTGCATTTCACTTATGACTAAGGATGTTGAACATTTCTTTAGGTGCTTCTCAACCATTCGATATTCCTCAGTTGAGAATTCTTTGTTTAGCTCTGTACCTCATTTTTTAAATAGGGTTATTAGGCCCTCTTGAATCTAACTTCTTGAGTTCTTTGTATATATTGGATATTAGCCCTCTATTGGATATAGGATTGGTAAAGATCTTTTCCCAATTTGTTGGTTGCTGTTTTGTCCTATTGACAGTATCTTTTGCCTTACCGAAGCTTTGCAATTTTATGAGGTCCCATTTGTCAATTCTTAATCTTAGAGAATAAGCTATTGGTGTTCTGTTCAGAATTTTCCCCTGTGCCTATGTGCTCAAGCCTCTTCCCCAATTTCTTTTCTATTAGTTTCAGTGTATATGGTTTTATGTGGAGGTCCTTGATCTACTTGGACTTGAGCTTTGTACAAGGCAATAAGAATGGATGGATTTGAATTTTTCTACATGCTAACCCCCAGTTGAGCCAGCACCATTTGTTGAAAATGCTTTCTTTTTTTCCACTGGATAGTTTTAGCTACTTTTTCAAAGATCAAGTGAACATAGGTGTGTGGGTTCATTTCTGGGTCTTCAATTCTATTCCATTGATCTACCTGCCTGTCACAGTACCAATATCATGCAGTTTTTATCACAATTTCTCTGAAGTACAGCTTAAGGTCAGGGATGGTGATTCCACCAAAGGTTCTTTTATTGTGAAGAATAGTTTTCACAATCCTGTCTTTTTTTTCTTTTTTTGTTATTCTAGATGAATTTGCAAATTGCTCTTTCTAAGTCTGTGAAGAATTGAGTTGGAATTTTGATAGGGATTGCATTGAATCTGTAGATCGTTTTCGGCAAGATGGCCATTTTTACTATATTAATCCTGCCAGTCCACGAGCATGGGAGATCTTTCCATCTTCTGAGATCTTCTCCAATTTCCTTCTTCAGAGACTTGAAGTTCTTGTCAAACCCATCTTTTACTTGCTTAGTTAGAGTCATACGACGATGTTTTATATTATTTGTGACTATTGTGAAGGGTGTTGTTTCCCTAATTTCTTTCTCATCCAGTTTATCCTTTTATCATTTGTGTTGAGGAAGGCCAATGATTTGCTTGTGTTAAATTTATATCCAGCTACTTTGCTGAAGTTGTTTATCAGGATTAGGAGCTCTCTGGTGGAATTTTTGGGGTCACTTAAGTATACTATCATATCATCAGCATATAGTGAAAATTTAACTTCTTCCTTTCCAATTCGTATCCCTTTCATTCCCTTTTGTTGTTTAATTGCTCTGGCTAGGACTTAAAGTAAAATATTGAATAGGTAGGGAAAGAGTGGACAGCCTTGTCTAGTCCCTGATTTTAGTGGGATTGCTTCAAGTTTCTCTCCATTTAGTTTGATGTTGGCTACTGGTTTGCTGTATACTGCTTTTATTATGTTTAAGTATGGACCTTGAATTCCCAGTCTTTCCAAGATTTTTATCATGAAGGGATGTTGGATTTTTTTCAAATGCTTTGTTATCATCTAATGAAATGATCATATGCTTTTTTCCTTTGAGCTTATTTATATAGTTAATTACGTTGACGTATTTTGGTATATTCAACCACCCCTGTCTCCCTAGAATGAAGCCTACTTGATCATGATGGATGATCGTTTTGATGTGTTCTTGGATTCAGTTTGCAAGAATTTTATTGAGAATTTTTGCATTGATATTCATAAGGGAAATTAGTCTGAAGTTTCCTTTCTTTGTTAAATCTTTGTGTGGTTTAAGTATAAGAATAATTGTACCTTCATAGAATGAATTTGGTAGAGTAACTTCTGTTTCTATTTTGTGTAATAGTTTGAGGAGTATTGGTATTAGGTCTTCTTTGAAGGTTTGAAAAAATCTGCACTAAACCCATCTGGCCCTGGGCTATTTTTTTTTTGGTTGGGAGATTATTAATGACTATTTCTATTTCATTAGCAGATATAGGACTGTTTAGATCATTTATCTGATCTTGATTTAACTTTGGTGCCTGGTATCTGTCTAGAAAATTGTCCATTTCATCCAAGTTTTCCAGTTTTCTTGAGTATACACTTTTGTAGTAGGATCTCATGATTTTTTTGGATTTCCTCAGTGTCTGTTATTATGTCTCCTTTTTCATTTCTGATTTTGTTAATTAGGATACTGTCTCTGTGCCCTGTAGTTAGTCTGGCTAAGGGTTTATCTATTTTGTTGATTTTCTCAAAGAACCAGGTCCTGGTTTGGTTGATTTTTTGTATAGTTCTTTTTGTTTCTATTTCGTTGATTTCAGCCCTGAGTTTGATTATTTCCTGCCTTTGACTCCTCTTTGATGGTTTTGTTCAATTCCTTCACCTGTTTCAATTTGCTTTCCTATAATTCTTTAAGGGATATTTGTGTTTCCTCTTTAAGAGCTTGAACCTGTTTACCTATGTTTTACCTGTGTTTTCCTGGTTTTCTTTAAGGGAGTTATTCATGTCCTTCTTAAATTCCTCTATTACTATCTTGAAATATGATTTTAGATCCTAATCTTGCTTTCCAGTGTTTTGGGATATCCAGTACTTGTTGTGGAGAGAGTACTAGAATCTGATGAAGCCAAGTAGTCTTGGTTTCTGTTAGTAAGATTCTTGCATTTGCCTTTTGCCATCTGTTGATCTCTGGAGTTAGATGTTTTTGCTGTCTCTTGCTGGATCTTGTTCCTTCTGTAGGCCTATAAGCCTGTGTCAGAACTTCTAGGAGATCAGCTGTCCTCCAGTAAGACCCATGTGCAGAGGACTGTGGATCAGTCCTCCCTCCTGAGTCCTGGTGTCAGAGCACACTCTGGAAATATGCTCTCTCTTTGCAGGAAAGGTGCAGAGAGGGCAGTGGATCTGCTGTTCTTCCTAGGTTTAGACAGAGGTAGAACGGACCCTTTCCTAGCTTCCATGCCTCTTCTAAGGTCTGTGCCTTCTGGCTGTTCCTGCCTTAGAAAGTCACTGGGAGAAAATGGTGATCTCACTTGAGTCCCTGGGTCAAAGCACTTCCTGAAGGCAAGCTCTGTGGTTGTGGAAAAGGTCAGAGAGGGCAGTGGGTCCGCACTCCCTCCTAGATGTAGATGAAGGTAGAAAGGATCCTGTCCCAGCTTCCCTGCCACTTCTGAGGCCTGTCTATGCAGCAGTGTTATAGAGCATTAGATTCTTAAAGTCTTTTATAAATTCAGTGAAATATAAGGTTGATGATAAATTATTATCACTTGAAAGCTTTGGGGACTTGAGTAATATTCTAGATTAACTCATAATAAATAAGCATTGAAGAGAGTTTTGTGGCTTGTTCAGATGGAAAAAAAATCAAGAAGAATATTGTTTCCCATGGTCGTCAGTGACACACCAGTCTCTGTGTTAGGTAAATGTACTGGCTGGTTTTGTGTGTCAACTTGACACAGGCTGGAGTTATCACAAAGAAGGGAGTTGAATCTGTAGATTGTTTTCGGCAAGATGGCCATTTTTACTATATTAATCCTGCTAGTCCATGAGCATGAGAGATCTTTCCATCTTCTGAGATCTTCTCCAATTTCCTTCTTCAGAGACTTGAAGTTCTTGTCAAACCTTCTTTTACTTGCTTAGAGTCACACGACGATGTTTTATATTATTTGTGACTACTGTGAAGGGTATTGTTTCCCTAATTTCTTTCTCATCCAGTTTATCCTTTTATCATTTGTGTTGAGGAAGGCCAATGATTTGCTTGTGTTAATTTTATATCCAGCTACTTTGCTGAAGTTGTTTATCAGGATTAGGAGCTCTCTGGTGGAATTGGGAGTTGGGTAAATGCCTCCATGAGATCCAGCTGTGGGGCATTTTCACAATTAGTGATCAAGGGGGTAGGGCCCCTTGTGGGTGGTGCCATCCCTGGGCTGGAAGTCTTGGGTTCTATAAGAGAGCAGGCTGAGCAAGCCAGGGAAAGCAAGCCAGTAAGGAACATCTCTCCATGGCTTCTGCATTCTGCTTCCTGACCTGCTTGAGTTCCAGTCCTGACTTCCTTTGGTGATCAACAGCAATGTGGAAGTGTAAGCTGAATACACCCTTTCCTCCCCCACTTGCTTCATGGTCATGATGTTTGTGCAGGAATAGAAACCTTGACTAAGACAGCAAAGTAACTGAGGAAATTCTGGAAATTCAACAACTTAATTTCATATCCATTCTTCAACTTTTGCATGTTTGGTGTACTTTTTATCGTCCAGAACTGGTGCGAGTCTGCTTGGAACAGTCACTGAAGCAACTCCAGCTGGACTATGTTGACCTGTACCTCATTCATTTCCCAATAGCCATGAAGGTATGCAGTTTGAATCACCAACAAATTTCATCTCTTACAAGTTTTCTGGTTGGTTGAATTTTATAAAGTTTAAAAACACAATTCAGTTAAATTTAGAAAACATTCCAAATGTTTCATGTAAAATGTTGATAAGATTATGTAACTGAAGAGTCTCAGTTACTAATAGCTTGACATTCTAAGTAGTCATTATAATGTCTCTGCTTTTCAGTTCCTGCATTATTATAAAACTGCTAAGGTTTTTAAAAAGTGGTTTTTATTTTATTTTATGTGTGTGTTTTGTGTGCATGTATATCTTTTACCATGTCTGTACCTAGTACCCAGTGGATCCAAAGGATGGTATTAGTTCCCCTGGGCTAAGACTTATAATCAATTATGAAGTGATTCATAGGTGCTAGAAATTGAAACCATATCCTATGGAAGAGCAGCCAGTGCTCTTAATAATTGAGCAATCCAGCTCCATATTTGCTTAGTTTTTATTCCAACAGTTTCCATTGGTAACAAATTTAGCCTTGAGGTAGTTTGAAGTACTATTTCAATAACATCTGTTGGATTCCCTGTATCTTACATCATCAAAAAGTTGTAAATATACAACTTTAGTGCTGGAAATATGGCTCAGTGGTTAAAATCAAGTGCTGGTCTTACCAAGGATATTAGTTCAGTTTCCAATTCCCACTTCAGGAAGTTCATAAGTGCCTGTAATTTCAACTCCAAGGGACCTCACTTCTTATGACTTTATCAGCATCTTCACAGTAGTCACATATACATGCACACACATGTACACACACACATACACACACACACACTGCAAACAGAAAGAAAACAACAAAACAAAACACAGAAACTCTATCTTCTCATCTTTTGTTCATTTGCCAGGCCTGAAACACCCATAGGCATGAGGAAGCCTGATTATATACTGTGGGTCAATAGTGGAATTTATTGTTGGTCAAAATCACTGCCATGTTCTTGCCAAATTTCTAAGTGAAGGTGGTATTGAACAGTAATATAAGTCAAGCAAGATAGTCTAAGTACTCAGAAATAAGTTCTTTATTTAAACAAAATCATGTTAAAAAGAAAAAAAACTGTGGTTCTCAAAAACATTTTTTACATCTCTACATTTAGAACAAGTGTTACATGAAAAATGATCACTCACCTGCCAGAAGTTCTAGTCATAGCCCTCTCTTTAGGCCAACTTTTTTATTGTGAGTAAATGCATTACTTGAGAGATTACTTGACATTTGTCTCTATTCCAGCCAGGAGAGAATTATTTTCCAAAAGACAAGAATGGAAAATTCATACATGATGCAGGGATATCTGTGACACCTGGGAAGTGAGTACTGGGGCTAGAGAGCACAGCAGGAAGTACGGTGAAGGAGTGGAGAGTCAGAACTGTGAGAGTGAAGTTTGCATGCACTTATAGAACCTAATGCTCTTTATTAGGGCTGGTTTAATTTAGATATGGGGATCATGTATGACTGACCTATAATATAAATGAAGGGTATGTTTGCTTAATATGATGATAATATAATTGACTGGGGATAGTTCAGGGTCCTCTTAATGATTGATAGTATCACTTTCCTTGCTGTTTTATTATTCCTAAAAAATGCAAAGAAGTTTAATTTTATTTCTCTACAGTATTCTTTCTAGCATTATTATTTGTTCATTTAATAATTATTTCTGCATTGGGGTCTTCCCTTATGCCAGTGTGGGGGTACATCTGTGTGAAGAAGGTGTTAGATCCCATGGAACTGGCATTATGAACAGTTGTAAACCACCATGTGGGTGCTGGGAATTGAACCTGGGTCCTCTGGAAGAGCAGCTAGTAGTCTTTGAGGCCAGACCATCCCTTCAGACCTCAGTTTTTCACTTTTACTAGTTTATATTTTGGCATATTTTCCTCACTAGGCCATGGAGAAATGCAAGGATGCAGGATTAGCCAAGTCCATCGGGGTGTCCAACTTTAACTGCAGGCAGCTGGAGAAGATCCTGAACAAGCCGAGGCTCAAGCACAAGCCTGTGTGCAACCAGGTGGGCATCCTCAGCTTCCCTTCTTTCTTGTTCATTCCTTTCTTCCTCTCTTGCTGTCAGGTGCCAACTGGGGGAAGAAATAACATTACAAACTGAGAGAAGCTTTGAGATGATGATCCATTCCTTACCATCTTTGAATTTCTCTGGTTTCTGCTATCAGAAGCTCATATATTGTGTCAATGCCTTGTCCCCAGAATTATTTTTAGCAACATTAAAGAAAATAGTAAAGTTTCTTTATTGCAAATTGTGACATAAATTCATATATATATTTGGAATATGTTTCATGTCCAATTCTCATATTGAATTTGAGAATCCATCAGTGATTTTTTTCTGAGTCAGTCAACTTCTATAGTTTGGAAATCATTTCATTTTTTACTACTTTGTGGACAATTCTTACCTGTGACATACTTTGAAAATGTTAATCTGTTAAAATTCATTCTGCAAGACAGGGTAAACTTTAATAATTTTCATAATTGTTGTTTTGAGAAAGAAAACCACTGTAATGATTCCTTCTCACTGGGGACTACGAGTGTTTTTTATGTGTTTTTATTTCTTAGTTCTTCCTTCCTTAGTTCTTCCTTACAAATGCTCCCATATACCCATTTTTCTCATTCAAATTCAGTTTGTATACCTTCATTTTGATTATTGTTATATACACATATGCATGTGGGTTTGTACATAAATATATACCTATATATATAAATCCATTATTATAGCCTGCTCAGTCTGTATATACTTATATGTTTATGTTTTAAGTACCGATCATTTCATACCACAGAACTGATTGGCATGCCATTTAGTATTTCTCCTATTCTCAGAATTTCTTAGTTGCCTGTTGTTCTTTTTGCATTTTAGTAAGAATTCATTTATTGTTATTTTTGTATGTACTTTGATAGATTTAATTTTTCCTTTTAATATTGAATTATACATAAATGACAGTATTAGGTTGTCCATGTAACAGGTTTTTGTGTTTCCTTATGAATTATTATCAATTTTTCTTTTAGTGTTTTATTTAATAATTAAAATTCAGTGAGTCTATTCCCTGCCTCACATCTGAAATCAATCATGACTCACCATAGCAAAAACAGGTATTTGTATCTATCAAGTAGGGTATAGAGCTCACTCATCTCAGAAGTGTTACTTCTTCAGTTGTTCCTTCCAATGTAAGTACTAATTTTTTTGGTTGTTTGTTTTTGTTTATTTTGAGACAGGGTTTCTCTGTGTAGCCTTGGCTGTCGTGTAACTCACTCTGTAGATCAGGCTGGCCTAGAACTCAGAAATCCACCTGTCTCTGCCTCCCAAGTGCTGGGATTAAAGGCGTGTGCCACCACTGCCCAGCTCTAAGTACTAATTTTAAATATGTAAATCTGGAGCAACAAATGGAAAGGAAGTGGAAGAACCTTAACATGCTCAAAATGTGTGACATTCTTTATTAAAAATGTATCTGAAAATTCTCAATATGTACAATGAATATAAGATACCTAAATTATTTAATTATGGACTTATTAAGATCGCTCAATGCATAAAGAAGGGTCTTCACCCTTTGATTCTTGGGATCCACATGGTAGAAGAAAAGGACTGATAACACAAGTTGTCTTCTGATTATCACATGTTCACTATAACATGCACACAAACATCTACCAATCCACAAAAAATATATAAATAAATGTAAAATATACCTTACTATGTAGATATTTATATTTTCTATTTTTACCATTTTGCACCCCTCCTTCTCTTGCTTCTTCATATTCTATTTTTCTTTTATTTGATTTTTGAGACATAGTCTCTATGTGGAGCCCAAGATCATCTGAAATTTATTATAGCTTAGACTGGCTTAAAGTACATTGCAGTACTCCTGCTTCAGCATTCCAAAATACTGTGTTATGGACTGAGTCACCACACCAGGACTAAGAGTGGTATATTCATTTCAAACTTCTCTAACTCAGCTGTATAATATTTTAATGATTTTTTACATTGAATGCAGAATTTTGTATAAATTGACACATTTTTATTTCATCCATCTACAGGTAGAATGTCATCCTTATCTCAACCAGAGAAAACTTCTGGATTTCTGCAACTCTAAAGACATTGTTCTGGTTGCTCATAGTGCTCTTGGAAGTAACCGTGACAAAGAATGGTAATATGGACAATGAGAGTCAAAACGAAGGAAAGCATTGATGAGTATCTTATCATTTTTTTATAGTTTATTCTGAAATGAACTGGAAGCCTGGAGAAATTTCATTTTGGGGAGAATAAAAACAACAATGGCTTTGTAATTTCACGCACTGGAAATGTGGCCTATATATCAAAGTTTCTATGTATTAGAAGTATTCGAACAAATCAAAGAGTTAGGAACAGCAATTTAGCATATCTAACTCTCTTCCAGGGTGGACAAGAGCTGTCCTGTTCTTTTGGATGATCCAGTCCTTGGTTCCATGGCAAAAAAGTACAAGCGAACTCCTGCCCTGATTGCTCTTCACTACCAGCTGCAACGTGGGGTTGTGGTTCTGGCCAAGAGTTTCAGTGAGAAGAGGATAAAGGAAAATATACAGGTGATGAGTTGCTGTGGGTGTTAGACACTTACACAGAATTGTCCTATGTACTTTGCTGTCAGTCCTATAGCCCCAGTGAGTCTTTTTAAATTTCGTGTTTATCTGGGCTTTAAGAGCATCTCCAGGGATCATAGATACTTTTCCACAGAAAGACCACTATTTACACTAAAATTTTATGTTAGCATTACATTGGAAACTCAAACCTAAGTGAGTGGCATGTTTTCTTATTTGTTTTCTGAAATGAGGCCCTGAGACTATGAGACTTTAATCCTTTAAATTATAACTGGCTAAACTTATATTTTCTGTATAGACTCATATTTTATTTATTTTTAAAATTTTTATTAGATATTTTATTTATTTACATGTCATCTGTTATCCCTTTTCCCGTTTTCTCTTCTGCAAACCCTCTAGCCCATCTCCCACCCCCTGCTTCCCCCACTCATATGAACTCCCACCTGCTGGCATAGCATTGCTCTATAATGGGGCATCTATACCTTACAGGACCACGGGCCTCCCATCCCATTGATGCCAGGTAGCGTCGTCCTCTGCTGCATATGTACCTGGAGTCTTGGGTCCAGATGCCCACAGAGCTCCCAGGGACTAAAGCACACTCATATTTTAATATTCAGACATTTAATCACTTTGAAAGCATTTTATGTCTCCTCTTTTCTTTCACATTTTGGCTCCTTTGATAGTGATTGTCTGCTTATTGAAAATAGGGTATCAAGTATTCCATTAATACCAGTATTGCTAAAATCAATCCACGTCTATATATTTGACCTTTATGAAAAGTCACTGTTGTAGCTTACCAGTTTATAGTTAGAGATTTGTGTGGGATGGTGTGATCCCAGTCAGGCTATTCTCATCTTGGCCAGGCTTTCTCTTGTTCTGCAGTGAAGTGGCTCACACATGTGATGAGCTGTGGGGTGTCTGTTCCAGGATACAGACTTCACTGAGCTTACTGGAGAGAGTCTCTCCTCTCTGTACTCTTATCATACTGCTCACAAGTGCCCTCACACTACACAATCATCAAGTAGTTTCTGAAATCTCTACACTGTTTTCATGTGTAAACTTATGTCAGGTACACCATTCTTTCTCATAATAAAACTGAGACTCAAGACATGTGGATACAATTCTTCCACATCCTAATATGGACAGTGCTAGATTCATTAAATACAGAATGAACCCTGGAAGACACAAATATGAGTAGATGTTTTTGTAGTCTATTTCTTTCATTTTTTTAATTCTTTAAGATCACTGTTCATACATTATGATTTTGCTGAAATACATCATTCCAAAATGTACCATTTCCCCATTACTATAAATTAAATATTATCATGAATAGCAATGCCTTCTCTACATATTCAAATTTTTCATGGCTTTCTCTCTCTCTCTCTTCCTTCCTTTCTTTTTTTCTTTTTGTGGTTGACTGGCATTATGCTCTCCTGCATGAAACACACATAAATTCTTCTCCATTACCTTAAAAAAATCACAATCTCCCCTTTCCAGATTATTCTTAAGTTTGACCAGAATTACTCTGTCATTTCACATACTGACTAAAACACACTTAAAATTTAAAAGTGGATAAAAAATTGTTATCAATGAAACTGTAAACTAATTTTTGACAGTGATTAATGTATTTCCTTTGAGGAATGAGCCCATCTTCCAGATGTCCTAAATCTCACTTTTACACAAACTTATTTAAATCTTGGTTATTCTCTGTGGATTAATCTGTTATAGGAATTTTCAATCAATTTTCCAGTTTCCCCTAAGGGTATTTAATTATTTGTTTGACAATGTTGATATAGCATTGAATTGTTTATTATTTTGGTGGCCATGGCTGTTTGACAGTATTGAGAGGTTTAATCAATCAATCAATCAATCATCATCATCATCATC
Source organism: Mastomys coucha (assembly GCF_008632895.1). Lineage (NCBI taxonomy): Eukaryota > Metazoa > Chordata > Mammalia > Rodentia > Muridae > Mastomys > Mastomys coucha. Next base: position 9,753,319 of record NW_022196913.1, read on the forward strand.
ATCATCATCATCATCATCATCGAATTTTCAAGTGTTTTTGTTGTATGAATTGATAACTTCTATATGTTTCAAACCAAAAAATTTATACTGATTCTGTTCTCTCTTACTGAGTCACAGAAAACCTATTTTATTGATAGTTTCCTGTTGTTTCATTAGCTGCCAAATATGCAAAAAATTTAAAGAAATTTGAAAGAGTTTCTTGTAGTTTATGGTTTGTACTTTGTGTATTCTGATCTTCTGGGCTAATATCCACTTATCAGAGAATGCATACCATGTGTTTTCTTTTGTGACTTGGTTATCTCACTCATGATGATATTCTCCAGATCCATCCATTTCCCCAAGAATTTCATAAATTCATTGTTTTTAATAGCTGAGTACTACTCCATTGTTTAGATGTCCCACATTTTCTGTATCCATTCCTCTGTTGAGGGACATCTGGGTTGTTTCCAGTTTCTGCCTAATATAAAAAAGGCTGCTATGAAAATAGTGGAGCATGTGTTCTCATTATATATTGGAGCTTCTTGTGGGTATATGCCCAGGAGTGGTATAGCAGGGTCCTCTGGTAGTGCTGTGTCCAATTTCCTAGACAACCGCCAAACTGATTTCCAGAGTGGTTGTACCAGCTTGCAGTCCCACCAGCAATGAAGGAGTGTTCTTCTTTCTTCACAACCTTGCCAGCATCTGCTGTCACCTGAGTTTTTTATCCTAGCCATTCTGATTGGTGTGAGGTGGAATCTCAAGGTTGTTTTGATTTACATTTCCCTGATGAGTAAGGATGTTGAACATTTCTTTAGGTGCTTCTCAGCCATTTGGTATTCCTCAGTTGAGGAATTCTTTGTTTAGCTTTGTTAAATAGCTAAACATTTATTAAACCCCATTTTTAATAGGGTTATTTGGTTCTCTGGAGTCTAACTGCTTGAGTTCTTTGTATATATTGGAAGGAAAACCAAAGTGTGAATACTTCATTCCTTCTTAAAAGGAAATGTCCAGCAAAAGGTAGACATTTCATTCCTTCTTAAAAGGGGGAACCAAATAACCACGGAAGGAGTTGCAGAGATTAACTATGGAGCAGAGACTGAAGGAAAGACAAGCCAGCCTAAATATTGCTATCTCCTGAGAGGCTCTGACAGTACCTGACTAATACAGATGTAGAGGCTCACAGCTATCCATTGAACTGAGTACAGGGTCCCCAATGAAGGAGTTAGAGAAAGGACTTATGGAGCTGAAGGGTTTGCAGCCCTTTAGGATGAACAACAATATGAACTAAATAGTACCCTCAGAGCTCCCAGGGTCTCAACCACCAACCAAGGACTGCACATGGTGGGTCTGATTGTTCTGGCAGCATGTGTATAATAGAGGATTGAAAATTCGATCATCAATAGGAGGAGAGGACCTCGGCCCTATGAAAGTTCTGTGCCCCAGTGTAGGGGAATGCCAGGGCCAATAAGTGGGAGAGGGTGGGGTGGCAGGCATGGGGAGGCAACAGGAGTTTGTTATTGTTGTTTTTGTTTGTTTGTTTGTTTGGAGGGCAAACTGGGAAAGGAGAAATTTACATGTAAATAAAGCAAATATCTTAAAAAGGGGGGGGGGGAGACAAAATACCCAGGAAAGGAGTTGTAGAGACTAACTATGCAGCAGAGACTAAAGGTAGGACAATTCAGAGACTGCTCCACCTGGGATTCCTTGCCATATTCAATCATCAAATCTAGACACTATTGTGGATGCCAGCAAGTGCTACATGACAGGAGCCTGATATATTGGTCTCCTGAGAGGCTCTTAGTGTACCCAACTAATATAGAAGTAGAGGCTCACAGCCATCCACTGGACTGAGTACAGGGTCCCTACTGAAGGAGCTAGAGAAAAGACCCAAGAAGTTGAAGGGTTTGCAACCCCTTAGGATGAACAACAATATGAACTAACTAGTACCTTCAGAGCTCCCAGGGACTAAAACTCCAACAAAGAGTGCATATGGTGGGACTCATGGCTCCAGAAGCATATGAATAGCAGAGGATGGCCAAGTCGGCCATCAATGGGAGGAGAGGACCTTGGTCCTATGAAGGTTCTATGCCCCAGTGTAGGGGAATGCCAGGGCCAGTAAGCAGGAGAGGGTGTGGTGGTGAGTGGGGGGAGGGGGGAGGGAAAGGGTTTGTTTTAGGTTTTGGTTTTTTTTTTTGTTTTTCTTTTTTGGAGGGGAACCTAGAAAACGAGATATTGTAAATAAAGAAAACATCTAATAACAAAAGAAAAATAAGAAATCTGAAAGAAGCATCTGCAATTTAATATGATTGATCTTACGGTATTTTTTTGTTTGTTTGTTTTGTTTTTTTGAGGCAGGCTTTTCTGAATAGCTCTTGCTGTCCTCGAATTCACTTTTTTGACCAGGCTGGCCTCGAACTCAGAAATCTGCCTGCCTCTGCCTTCCAAGTGCTGGGCTAAAAGGTGTGAGCCACTAGTGCCAGGTGATCTTATATATTTTCATCATCTTTTTCTTGATGCAAGTACTCAGAGATCATTTGGTTTCATGGGCCCATTAATTTCCATTTGTTAACAATAGGAAACCATCATGGTGAATAAGTTGACCGCATTTTATAAAAGACAATTTTCTTGATGGCACTTCTTTGTTCTTTGAAGATTAGTTATTAGTAAGTATTAGTAATAGGAGTCTTACTTTGAATTGCATTAAGATGACTTTTTTTTCAGTTTTTAAACTCTATTTGGAACATTAAACATGATAGAAGTAGAAAAAAATCTCTTATGAATTCCTGTATGAAAGGAAATTGTGACAGGTTCCTGATTAGACAGAAACCATTCCATCTCCAAGGGAGAATATGCAGTGTAATTGTGTCTTCATAGAATGAATTGGGTAGTGTTCCTTCTGTTTCTATTATGTGGAATATTTTGAAGAGTATTGGTATTAGGCCTTCTTTGAAGGTCTGAAAGAATTCTGAATGTGGTCCTGGGCTTTTATTGGTTGGGAGACTTTTAATGACTGCTTCTATTTATTTATAGGTTATGACACACTGTATATGGTTTATCTGATCCTGATTTAACTTAGGTACTTGTTATCTGTCTAGGAAATTATACATTCCATCTATATTTTCCAGTTTTGTTGATTATTAGGCTTTTGTAGTATGATCTGATGATTTTTTAAAATTTCCTCAGTTTTTATTGTTATATATCCCTTTTCATTTTGAATTTTGTTAAATTGGACACTGTCGCTGTGCCCTCTAGTTATTCTCGCTAAGGGTTCATCTGTCTTGTTGATTTTCTCAAAGAACCTGGTTTTGTTGATTTTTGGTGTAGTTCTTTTTGTTCCTACTTGGTTGATTTCAGCCATGAGTTTGATTATTTCATTGCTTATACTCTTATTGGGTGTATTTGCTTCTTTTTGTTCTAGAGCTTTCAGGTATGCTGCCAAGCTGCTAGTGCATGCTCTCTCCAGTTTCCTTTTGGAGGCACTCAGAGCTGAGTTTTTCTTTTAGCACAGGTTTCATTATGTCCCATACCTTTGGGTATGTTTTGCCTTCATTTTCATTAAATCCTAAAAAGTCTTTCTTTCTTTCTTTTCTCCTTGACCAAGTTATCATTGAGTAGGGCATTGTTCAGCTTCCACATATATGTGGGATTTCTGAGATTATTTTGTTGTTGTTGTTGTTACTATTGAAGACCAGCTTTAGTCTGTGGTGATCTGATAGGATTCATGGGATTATTTCAATCTTCTTGTATCTTTTGAGACCAGTTTTAAGACCAATTACATGGTCATTTTTGGAGAAGGTACTATGGGGTGCTAAGAAAAAGGTATACTCTTTTGTTTTAGTATGAAATTTTCTATAGATATCTGTTAAATCCATTTGGTCCATAACTTCTGTTATTTTCAATGTGTCTCTGTTTAGTTTCTGTTTCCATGAGCTGCCCATTCATGAGAGTGGGGTGTTGAATTCTCCCACTATTATTGTGTGAGGTGCAATGTGTACTTTGAACTTTAGTAGTTTCTTTTATGAATGTGGGTGCTCTTGTATTTGGAACATAGATGTTCATAATTGAGAGTACTTCTTGGTAGATTTTTTTTTCCTTTGGTGAGTATGAAGTGTCCCTCCTTATCTTTTTTGATCACTTTAGGTTGAAAGTCAATTATTTTTGATATTAGAATGGCTACTTCAGCTTGTTTCTTGTGCACATTTGCTTGGAAAATTGTTTTTCCAGTCATTTACTCGGAAATAGAGTCTGTCTTCGACACCAAGGTGTAGTTCTGTATACAGCAAAATGTTCGGTCCTGTTTATGCTTATAGTCTGTTAGTGTTTGTATTTTTATTGGGGAATTGAGTCCATTGATATTGAGATATTAAGGAATAGTGATTTTTGCTTCCTGTTATTTCTATGTTATTTTTATGTTTATGTGGCTATACTCTTCTGATTTTGTTGAAAGATTACTACCTTGCTTTTTCTAGGGTGTAGTTTCCCTCCTTGGTTTGCGTTTTCCCTTAACTATCCTTTGTAGGGCTGGATTTGTGGAAAGATATTGTGTAATTTGGTTTTGTCATAGAATATATTGTTTTCTCCATCTATGGTAATTGAGAGTTTTGCTGGTTATTGTAGCCTGGGCTGGCATTTATGTTCACTTATGGTCTGTATGACATCTTCCTGGGATTTTCTAGCTTTCATAGTCTCTGGTGAGAAGTCAGGTGTAATTCTGATAAATCTGCCTTTATATGATACTTGACATTTTTTCCTTACTGCTTTTAATATTCTTTGTTTTGTGCATTTGGTGTTTTGACTATTATGTTGTGGGAGGAATTCCTTTTCTGGTCCAGTCTACTTCTAGTTCTGTAAGCTTCTTGTATGTTTATGTGCATCACTTTCTTTAGGTTAGGGAAGTTTTCTTCTATAATTTTGTTGAAGATATATACTGATCCTTTAAGTTGGGAATTTTCACTCTCTTCTATATCTATTATCCTTAGGCTTGGTCATCTCAATGTGTCCTGTATCTTCTGGATGTTTTAGGTTAGGAGCTTTTTGGATTTTGCATTTTCTTTGACTGCTGTTTCAATGTTTTCTGTGGTATATCTTCTGCACCTGGGATTCTCCCTTCTATCTCTTGTATTCTGTTGGTGATGCCTGTATCTAATAACTCTTGATCTCTTTCTTAGGTTTTATTTCTCCAGTGTTGTCCCCTTTCCATTTTTTATTGTTTCTATTTTTATTTTTAGATACTGGACAGATTTGTTCAATTCCTTTTCCTGTTTAATTGTGTTTTCCTGTAATTCTTTAAGAGATTTTTGTGTTTGCTCCTTAAGGGATTTTCTGTGTTTACCTTTGTTCTCTGTATTTCTTTAAGGGAGTTATTTATTTACATATTAAAATCTTCTATCTTCATCATGAGATGTGATTTTAAATCAGAGTCTTGCTTTTCTGGAGTGTTAAGGTATCCAGGGCTCACTGTAGTGTGAGAACTGGTTTTTGATGATGGCAAGTAGCCTTTGTTTCTATTGCTTATGTTCTTGCCCTTGTCTCTCACCATCTGGTTATCTCTGGTGTTAGCTGATCTTGCTGTCTCTGACTATGGCTTGTCCCTCTTGCATGTCTGAGTGTCAGTTTTCCTGGGAGACAAGTTCTCTCTGGTAGGAACTTGGGTATGGATAGCTGTGTCACTGGGTCAGCTCCAAGGTTGCATAGAGGAACTGGAAGGATCCTGTCCCTGGCTGTTCCTTAGTTTCTGTGTCCATTTAAGCAGGAGTGGTGGTCTTACCTGTGCTTACAAGTTTGTCAGCACTCCTGGGAAAACAGCTGTCTGTAAATGGTATTTGGGTATGGAGCTCTGGGGCACTGGATCAGCTCCAGCTCCCAGTGCAGATGGAAACCTGAAGGATCCTGTCCCAGGATGCTTCTAGGTTTCTGTGTCCTGAGGGTTCCAGTCAGATCCCTAGGTGCAGAAGTCACGGTCTTACCTGTGCTCAAAGGCTTGTCCATACTCCTGGGAGACGAGTTGTCACCCAGTGGTATTTGGATATGGAGCACTGTGGCATAGGTTCAACTCAGAGCACAGACAGAAACTGTAAGGATCAAGAAGACATTTTTATATTCTGATTGCTCATGTTTAGACATAAAAAACTGTTAATGAGACTATTTACTTGGAGTTAGCCGCCACTTCTTGCTCTTACAGTCTTTCTGCTTGCCTTCCACATAGATTCCTGAGCCCTGAGGGGAGGGGTTTAATTAAGAGACTCTTAAGTAGGTGTAGAGGTCCCAAGTCTTTCACAGTCTGCACACTGTACAATACTGGGTCACCACATTAGTTAGCATCAACTTTATGAAGCCTCTCATATGATGGATGAATAATGCTTTGATCTATGGGTATTGAAATATATCATTAGGAGTCACTTTATTGCCATATTCCAGCCACAAGAGGACTGAAGTACATGTAAGTTCACAGTTACTGTCAAAGAATAAAAAGATTTACACAGGTTAGGTAAGAAACATCAGAATAAAAATGAGGAAATAGATGCAACGTCCCACCCCTAACCAAATAGAAGCTATTTGCCACTGAAACCTGGTGTAGAGAATCAGTTTTCTCCAAGGAGTATTTGACCAATGCAAAATGAACTCTATATTTTTTCCTGAGATTTTGTTTTAGTATTTTTTTGTCTTATTAAATTTTAGTTTATTTTGTTTTTTGTAATTTTTATTTATTTATTTTTTAGAGATGAATTGGTTAGCTATGGTAGTGAGAGAAATTTGAGAAACATTGGGGAAGGGTATATTGTATAGAAATTTTTACATTAAAATAAAGAAAAAATTTTATTGATGACAACTACTGAATTATGTTAAACATTTAAATTACTGTACTTTGCTTGTTTTGAACCTATGAAGAACATGATTAAGATCATGCTTGGAATTATAGTGGGTTTGTTCCTTCTTCAGCTTACTTGTTAATACCTTTATGTATGAGACTATATATATATATATATTAATTTAGGAATTAGTTTCCAGAATTCTCTCTCTCTCTCTCTCTCTCTCTCTCTCTCTCTCTCTCTCTCTCTCTCTCTTATTGTTATTTATTTACATTTCAAATATTGTTCTCCTTCCAGGATCCCCCTCCATGAGCTCCCCCACCCCCTTGCTCAGCCCCTTCACCTCTAAGAGGGTGCTCCCCCACCCATCCACTCACTCCCACCTCATCTCTCTAGCATCCCCCTTTTCTGGGACACCAATCCTCCACAGAACCAAGCAAATCCCCTCCAGTTGATGGCATATAAAGCAGTCTTCTTCTACATGTGTAGCAGGAGCTATGGATTTTCCCACATATACACTTTGATAGGTGGCTTAGTCTCTGGGAGCCTCCAGGGGTCCAGGTTAGTTGATATTGTTGTTCTTCTTATGGGGTTGCAATCCCCTTCAGCTCCTTCAGGCCTCCCTCTAAATCATCTATTGGGGTCTGTGGCCTCAGTCCAGTGGTTGACTGTAAGTATCTACATCTGTCTCAGTCAGGTGCTGGCAGAGCCTCTCAGAGGACAGCTGTATCAGGCTCCTGTCAGCAACTGCTTCATGGCATCAGCTATAGTGTCTCAGTTTAGTGTCTATTGATGGAATGGATCCCAAAGTGGGGAAGTCTCTAGATGCTATTAAAATAGTGGAGCATGTATCCTTACTACATGTTGGAGCATCATTTGGGTATATGCCCAGGAGTAGTATTGCTGGGTCCTCAGGTAGTACTATGTTCATTTTTCTGAGGAACCTCCAGATTGATTTCCAGAGTGATTGCTCCAGCTTGCAATCCCACCAGCAAGTGTTGGTGTATGGAGGAGTGTTCCCCTTTCTCTATATCCTCACCAGCTTCTGCAGTTTCCTGAGTTTTTGAACTTAGGCAATCTGATTGGTTGTATATGGTGGAATCTCATGGTTGTTTTGATTTGCACTTCCCTGCTGACTAAGGGCTTTGAACATTTCTTTGGATGCTTCTCAGCCATTTGAGATGCCTTTGTTGAAAATTCTGTTTAGCTCTGTTGATAATTTTGAAGTTGGATTATTTGATTTTCTGGAGACTTACTTCTTGTGTTCTTTGTATATTTTGGATATTACCCCTTTACCAGATGTAGGGTTAGTTAAAAATTTTTTGCAATCTGTATGTTGTTATTTGGCCTATTGACCATTTTCTTTGACTTACAAAAGCTTTTTGCTTTCATGAGGTCTCACTTGTCAGTTGTTCTTCTAGAGTGTGAGCAATTGGTATTCTGTTCAGGAAAATATCCCCTGTGCCAATGTGTTCAAGGCTATTTCCCACTTTCCCTTCTATTAGATTCAGTGAATCTGGTTTTATGTGCAGGTTCTTGGTCCATTTGGACTTGAGCTTTGGAAAATGAGATAAGTATGGATCAATTTGAATTCTTTTACAGACATACCTCAGGTTAGACCAGCACCATCTATTGAGGGTGCTTTTTTGTCTTCGCTGTGTGGTTTTGACTTCTTTGTCAAAGATCAAGTGTCCATGGATGTTTGCTTTATTTCTGGCTCTTCAGTCTATTTCATTGATCAACCTGTTTATCTCTGTACCAATAAGATGCAGTTTTTGTCACTATTGCTCTATCGTACATCTTGAGGTCAGGGATGGCAATTCCCTCAGAAGTTCTTTTTGTTGTTGTTGTTGTTGAGAATTGTTTTTGCCTATCCTGGATTTTTTGTTATTCCATATGAGGTTGAGAATTTCTCTTTCTATCTCTGAGAAGAATTTAGTTAGAATTTTGATGGTATTGCATTGAATCTATAGATTTCCTTTGGTTGGATGACCATTTTCACTATTTTAATCGCGCCAATCCATAACCATGAAAGATCCTTCAATCTTCTAAAGTTTTTTTTCAATTTCTTCTTGAGAGACTTGAACTTCTTGTCATACAAAGTTTTCACTTACTTGTTTAGAGCTACACCAAGATACTTTATACTATTTGTGACTATTGTGAAGGGTGTTGTTTCCCTAATTTCTTTCTCAGCCTGTTTATCCTCTGTATAGAGAAAGGTTACATTTATTTATGGTATTAATCACTAAAATGCTTTGATAAATATGTACATATTTTTAATACATTAAACAGTATATCTGCACTATTTAGTGTGATGCTTAGACTCACAAATATACAGAATAAATATAATAAGGGTTTTTTTTTTTTTTTGTATGATAGGTTTTTGAATTTCAGTTGACTACAGAAGACACGAAAGTCCTAGATGGCCTGAATAAAAATATCAAATACAACAGATGCTATGGGTAAGTAATTTCTTTTTTAAATTAATTTTTACTAATTAGTTATTTTATTTATCTACATCCCAAATGTTGTTCCCTTCATGGTCCCTGATCAAAGAGTTCTTCCTCAACCTCTTGCCTCTCTTATACTCTGAGAAAGTGTCCACATATACTCCCATCCTGGGCCATCAAGTCTCTACAGGATTGGGGACATCCTCTCCCACGAAGGCCAGAAAAGGAAGTCCTCTGTTACATAGTGCTGGGGGCTTTGGTTCAGCCACTGTATGTTCTTTGGTTTGTAACTTAGTTCTGGGACTCCCAAGGGTTCCAGGTTATTTGTGAAGGAACCCCCTAAGTTCCTTCAATCCTTCCCCAAACTCTTCCAATGTGATCCCAACCTATATCCAATGCTTTGCTGTGAGTATCTGCATCTTTCTCTATTAGCTGCTGGATAGATTTTCTCAAAGGGCAGCCATGTTAGTCTCCTGTATGTAAGCAAAACACAGCAACAGTAATAGTATTAGGGTTTGGTGCTTGTCCATGGGATGGATCCCAAGATGGGTTGGTGAATAGTAGCCTATTCCTTCAGCCATTGCTCCATTTTTTCCTCGCATTTCTTTTAGATGGAATAGTTTTGTGTCAAAAGCTTTGTAGGTGGGTTGGTGTCTCCATCCCTCTACTGGTGTCCTTATCTGGAGATGATCACTTCTACTTTCAGATGCCCAATGTTGGGAATTTCAGGCTATGGTCACCCACACTGAACCTTGGAGGCTTCACCATGCTAGGTCTCTGAGATTTCCTCAAGGTTTTCCTCAACTCCCACTCCAGCAGCTCCACATTTTCATTCATTCTTCTGGCCCTTAGTAAACATTTTTTACTCCAACTTTTTTCCTGAGGGGAGTATAACACAAGTATTAGTAGTTTACTTAATTTAAAGAAGTCCAGAAATAACATTAATCAGAAAAGAAACAAATGCTTTAGCAACTATTTGTAGCTTCCTGTGATTTCTGTCCTCTGTGACCTGAGCAGGAGGTATGGAGCCTGGCTCAGGCTGACCTCCTGAACTTCCTGTTCTCCTCTTGTTTTATGGAAAGTTCTGGGTCATCAGTGGTGAAGGATCTGTATTCTTCATTAAAGTTCTCAATTGGTTGTCCTAGGATTTACACTTGAGGCAATTCAACAAGCCCGTTGAAACATTTTCAATTCAACATCATGTTATGTGCCCTATCATCTGCTTAATCTCTAAGTATTTTAAATGTGTGACCATTCATCTTGTGGACTGTGATATTTCCTCTTGGTCAAATTGTTCATTTAATTCAGGCAATTTAATTTTTGTAATGGACTGAAAGTTCTACTTTGTTATGTTGTAGACCCCTAGCCTAATCACTGTGTTTTGATAACAATAACTGGCTTAGTGAATTCTGTAGCTTATTTGCTATTGGTATTCTATAATACTAAGATCTCAATGTTGAAGATTAAGAAGTTATAGAGAATAAGATTCTACATGCCAACTATAGCATGTAGAAGACAGACCAACCTGATGAAGAACTTGTAGGCAACAAGAACTTTTACTCTTCCTTAATGCTTCATTTATTTTATATATTTGAAGTAGAAAAAGTATGTGTATAATAGTAAATATACATATATGTATATATATATACTTTCTAAATTATACACACATATATATATGTAAAATAAATGAAGAAAGAATGTAATATATTTTTCTTGACCTATTAGAAAATTTACTTCTAAAAGTACCTTAATATGAGAATTTATGAACATTGAAATGCTTAATGAATATATAATGAAATTTTCTAGTAAATTTTATCATTATTAATACTTTTATTATTACAAAGAAAGTGGAAAAACATGTTAATATTATAGACTGAGCACCAAGCAATCTCATATATCATAATTGTGAAAAATGAACAAGTAACAAAATTTTCTGTCTTTATAGCTTGAATGATTATTACTGAATGGTGATCTTCTATACTTAGCTTCTTGGATACAGTATTTCATCCTATACAATCATCTTCCAGTTGTCTTCACTGTGGTACCTTGTGTGATATTACATGTATTTATGTATATGAGTGAAAGAGAGCACATGAGGCTACCATTGCATGCATCTGGTGGGCAGAGGTCAACATTGGTTGTCTTCATCACCTTCCACTTTGTTTGAGGCAGAATACTTTGTGCCCACTGTGTATTCCAGGCTGCCTATGGGTTTTCAAGAAAATGCCTATCTCCACTTCCCATTTCACCATGGAGATCTATTAAAGAGGCATGCATGCTACTGTGCCCAGCTTTATGTAGGTACTGAGGATACAAACTCATATGACATATTTATAACAAAAGCATTTTTTACCACTCAATCATGTCCCTAGTCCATTTTTTCTACTTTTGAATCACATCTAGTATAATGGATTTAGTAGACAGCTAGCAAATAATTGATCAATTAGTAAAATGAAATGAAAATGATAGTACTCGTCTGTATCTACCTGAAGTGTTTCTTCGTAAGGAATGTGCAACTTGGCTTCTTCTTTTCAAAATAAGGTGATCAGTTTCTATTTTCATTAAGAAAGTGTAGTTAAGAAAACTGATTACCTTTTTTGGATAGATATGCATTTGACTGTCTATTTTCTAAGTAAGTCCCAGGAAAAGTAGTATGATATGAATTTAGTTTTTGTTCAACTTTTTATACAATAATGATTAAGGTAGATGGTCTAAATTACTAGAAAATAGTTTTGTTTATTTTTCCATTAATAACAATTTCAAAGTAGTCACTGAAAATTAAAATGATTTACTTGTCTTTCTGGCTTTAAGGACCATCCTGATTTTCAAGTTTTGGATGAATACTAAGATGGAGGTCCATGTCATGCCATGTGCCAAAAGTCACTGCCTGGGAAGGGTACTCTTGGAAAGTGATGATTACAGGTCACCATAATCCAAGCTTCTAAGCAATTCTGGTTCTGCTGAATCTACAATCTTAAGCAAGAAAGCAAAAACTATGTATATTTTCCATTCCTCAGAAATAAAAGAATCATTTTTCTTTAGCATTTATCTTTGCCAGTTATAAAATCCACATACTTCATCTTATCCTAAGCCATTTGTATCCTGGAAGGATTTACTTAGAAATGTGTGTATAAGGATTGAAATAATAAAAGACATTTTACCAACATATGTGATATAATGGTGAAGAGAATTATCATCTGGGAAGTAGCAGTTAGCAAGCATTTATTAAGAGTTTTTTTCTCTAGTATTTCAACTAAAAGAAAGCATGTCATGTATAGTCTAGAAAGTGAGCCACACAAATTCGAAGGGTACCCTTGAGTCCAAGTGTTTCTCCAGGAACTCAGACTGAAGTATCCTTGTGGGAGGGTTGACAAGAGGTGAGGGGAAACCAACCTTCAAAACTCATGAAGTTTCTGATAAAGAAAAGTTTAGGATATATATGCCAAGCATTTCTCTTCTTGAAAAACATGGATCAATTAACTTTGCTACATATATCCAACTAATAAAGTTTTGTTTGCACACAGAACTCCCTCAATCTAGTGATGTACATCAATTCTGGAGATCAGAATGTGCCCAGGAAAAGTAATGCAATTTTTCATGATTAAGTACACTTATTTAAATTCTTTAATATCTTTTTAAAAAATATTACTTATAAGTATTTTATTTATTAGTACTGTTTTATTTTTTATTATTCACATTATATCCTGCTCATTGTCCCTCTTCCAGTCATCTCTTCCTATAATCCTTCCCCCATTCTTCTTACCCTTGTCCACTGAGCCTGTGAGAAACTCCACCTTAACACATCAAGTCTATATCAGGATAGGAACATCCTCTCCCACTGAGGCCACACAAGTCAATCCAGCTTAAAGAACATATCCCATAGATAGGAAATTGCTTTTGGGATAGCCTCTGCTCCAATTGCTTGGAATCTACAAGATGACCAAGCTGTACACATGCTACATATATGTGTGGAGGCATAGATACAGACTGTGTATGTACCTTGGTTGGTGGTTCAGTCTCTGAGAGTACCCAGAGTCCAGGTTAGCTGACTCTGTTGGTCTTCCTGTGAAGTTCCTATAATCTTAGAAGCCACATTGCTATCTCCGGTACTTCCCTATTAATCCCTCAATCTCGATCCACACTTTGGCTGTTGTGGGCTTCTTCTCCCTCAACCTGGAGAGCAAAACTGAAACTACTCTCAGATCCAGGACTGAGGATGCCACCTGTGGAGAGGATGCTTGACTGCTGCAGATCAAAGTCTGTTGGACTTTCTTCTGAAGTTCCTTTCCTCCGGTCTCGTGTTTATGTTAGATTGGTTACTTTCGGTTTCCCCTTGGTTTTGATCCTGCCTCTGGTTATATAAACTCAGTTCTCCCCTAGTAAAGTGACACCTTGATACATCTACTTTGTGCCTGTTTCTTTTGTCTTACTCACCCGCTTATTTCCACAGGTACTCAATAATCCTCCAGTCCGAGAACACCCACAGAGAGAGGGCCCACTGGCCGGACCCACACATGCCGTGGGTATCTGAATCTCACTGAGTCAGCTTCTGGGTAGAGCCTCTCAGAGGACAGCCATGATAGTCTACTATCTACCAGCATTATAGGGTATCATTAATAGTGTCGGATTGGCACTTGAACATGGGTCTCAAGTTGAGCCAATTATTGGTTGAACTGTTCCCTCAGTCTCTGTTTTATCCTCTGTTCCTGCATTTCTTAGAAAGGAAAAAATTTGGGGTAAATGATTGTCAGTAGGTTGGTGTTCCTGTCACTCCATTGGTGTTCTTTCCTGTCTACAGGAGGTAGATTCTTCAGGTTTCATATCCCCAGTTATGTGAGTCACACTTAAGGACACCACTATTCATTCTTGGGTGCCTTCCTTCTCTCAGGTCTCTGTTCTTCCAGGAGATGCCTGATACCTCCCCACCTCTATCGGTCATAGATTTCCATTCATTCTCATGACTATCTAGTCATCACTCCTGTCCTACCTCACACATGTTCCTGAAGTCCTCAATCCCTTCCTCATCCACTCTCCCACTAAGTTCCCTTCCTCTATCTGCCTTTTAAGACTTTACTATTCCCTTTTCTATGTGAGATTCAAGAGTCCTCACTTGTACCCTCTTTCTTGTCTAGCTTCTTTGGTTCTGTGGAGTATAGCATGGCTATCTGATAGTATATGGTTAATATCCACCTCTAAGTGAGTACATACCATGCATTTCCCTTTCAGAATTGGTTATTCTCAGGATGATGTTCTCAAGTTCCATCCATTTGCCTGTAAAATACATGTTGTCTTTGTTTTTAATAACTAAATAGTATCCAGTTGTATTGATGTTCCACATTTTCTTTATCCATTCTTCAATTGAGGGACATCTGGGTTGTTTCAAGCTTCTGGCTATTATGAATAAAGCTGCTATGAACATAGTTGAGTCAGTGTATTTGTGCAATTGTTTATCTTTTGGGTGTATGCCCAGGCATGCTTTTAAATGGTATAACTATTGTCAGTTTTCAGAAAAACCACTAAATTGATTTCCAAAGCAGTTATACAAGTTTGCTCTCCCACCAGCAATAGTGGAGTGTTCCTCTTGTTCCACATCCTTGCCAGCATGTGCTATCAATTGAGTTTTTAACTTTAGTGATTCTTATGGGTGTAAAATGGAATCTCAGAGTTGTTTGGATTTCCATTTCTCTGATGACTACTGACTTTGAACATTTCTTTAAGTATTTCTCAACCATTTGATATTTGTCAGTTGAGAATTCTCTGTTTAGCTATGTGCTCCATTTTCTAACTGGGTTATTTGTTTTTTCCACCCCATTTGGTTAAATCAGCTTACATGAGCAGAGGGAACCTTCTAAATTTCAGAGGATAATGGATATGATGAGATAACAAGAAAAATACTTAACAGTTCAAGAGATATATAATTTAGCAAATTCAGAGTTGTACAGAAAATATAACCAAATATGAATACTATTCAATGTTAGATTTCCAGCTTTAGGTCTGACAGTTAATAAGTGGGAAGCTGCAACTTATTGCCTCATAATGAAGAAGTTAACAAACCAATGCTACCTGAAGGGGACCGGCCTGCGGTCTCTCTTCCTCCGTGGGTATACAGGAACTGGGTTAATTGGGTCCTGGGAAGGCAAACGGTTAACAAGGAAAGACACAGATGCCAGGTAGAAGTGATAAGAGAGAGAGCTTTACTGAAATTCACTCAGTATTTATAGTTACGCTAGGAACCAGACCTAGAGGAATTCGAAACTTGCTCATCTTAACATAAACAGGAGAAAATCCATTAACACCAGACCAGAAGGAGATCTTGAAAGGAAGATCAGGTAAACCTTTAACATAAGCATGAGACCTGCTAAGTCTTTGATCTAAGGAGCAGCAGTCAGGACTCCTCCACACAGCAGGTGCTCAACTCCAGCTTGCAGCCTGTCGGGGCTGCTTTACAGAACCAAGTCACTCCCAAGCAACAAGGGGTGGGAGAAGGAGTCCACAGCTACCCTTCCAAGGACCATCAGAAAACCAGGCCATGGCTCAAATTCCTTACCTGAAAATCAAGATCAGAATCATGGCCATCATGGCATACATAGACAGTATGTAGATTTCTTCATGTCCTTAATAAGAAAGCTAATACAATAACTAATGACTTAAGATTTCTAAAGCTTACTGTACTTGAGAGAGTGAGAATATGTAACCTATCATCTCTCTTGCTTTCTACGGTCAGGAGATAATACACATAACAATTATTCCACTGGTCATCAGGACTGAACTGCTGAGTAGCATGGTATGAGGAGGTTTAAAGTACAGTCAGTGGAAACAAGCATCATAATTGCCTGTTGCACTGCAGCAAACTTCCTTTGCTTTTTACTTTAATATTCAGCAGAAGGGTGTAACAAGACCACAGAAGATTGAGGCTGAAAGAGCTGATTCTTGCAGTATTAATGAATTAGTAGTCTCTAGAATGAGTAAATGGCAGTGAGAAGACAGACCTAAAATAAACTTCGGGATATTTTATGTTCTCATATTTGTAGACCAAGTAAATCAGAAGCATATAACAACTCTCAACCAGATATACACAGCGTAGCACGCACATGACCTATATACTTTCATTATTATTCTGCCTCACATATTCTACACTTAGAAAATAAGCTCACAATATGCCAAAAAAAATCTTCATAGTTAAAGCAAATATAATACCCTACAAGATATTGTAGAAGTGTTGGGACAATGTGACTGAAATTTAATGACTATTGACTCTAGTGGCAAAAGCATAATAAGGGATCAAAATAAGTACAATGTAACTGTAGAGGTACAAATCCTAAGAAAGGTCAGGGAGACTATTCATTTCATAAATAGTGACAGACGTTAAGACTATTTGACAGGATGTTATAATTTCTTTGGGGAGGGCAGGGATACATAAACAAATGTTCACTTACCACATAAAATACAGGTAGCAAGGCAAAAGAAAAATGCCTTCCAAGTCCAAGTTCTGCATTGCAAGATAGTCCCACCTCAGGAGAGGAGGTTGATCTTCAAAAGCAGCTTGGATGGTATCTTCCCTTCAGTTAACCTTTTACTTCCTATAGAGCAACTTTTAAGGCCTGGAGGCTGGCCTTACATGCATCAAGTATGTGGGATGTTGACATCAAGTTTCTGAAGGAAAAAGTGGACTTGAGAACAAGTTGCCATAGACTTCTGCAAATCCTCAAAGAGATCATTTGTATACTGGTATTAGATCGAAGATGGTTCCTGTAACCAAGGCTAGGGAGGGAGTTGCTAACCTCATCTTGGAAGCTTCAACAGGTGATGATGACCCCTCCTCCTCTCCTTCTGAGTATCCTTATCAGGCAGGGATTTAATTGGGGCACTGTGATAATTGTGGGAAGATACAATTGGCTAAGGATTCAGGGGCTTGGGATTGGCCCAAAAAACTGTATTTAAACTTTTTTTGCACAATTAACTCTAATCTGCTCCCTGATGCTGGTCTCCAGAGTCTGATTCCCTATAAGACCTGTTACCATCATCTTCTAGAAGGACTCTCAGGACTTATCATAATTAGGTTGTAGTTATTTTATATAACAATATAAAGCATGACATTTATACAGAAAAACTGTGCATGAGATGGCCACAAGAAGAATGAAAATAAAAACTTGTGTGAGCTGTCCCAGTGAAATCATGAGAAATACACTGAATTCCCCAGTGACTTTATAGAAGCTGTGCTGAAGTTGTTTAAATTAAATTAGTTTAAAACCTCTACTCTAAAGTCTTTAATTGACTGATTTTAGTGTAAAACATCTGTCTTCACAGATCCCCAAGTCTCCCAAAATAAAACATGTACAAATGACCCTCACTGTATGGTAATTCTATAGACAGTTACAGTTCTTATGTTATGGGATGGGAAGAACTCAACAGTCTCAGTTCTCATCTAAGGTTCAATCTGTTACTATAAACTACAATAGACAGTCTGTATAATGTCAACTTTCCAGTAGCACCATTCTCTCTACATAACAGATGTTAACGCCAACAGTAATGTGTGTTCTCACAAGCAAAGATGCATACATAAGAAGCTATATCCCTGCTACATGCTGGAGACAGCCTTTAAGCAAAAGTTAATTTTTCATGAAATCTATGAATACATTAAAATTTGAAATTGTTTTCTTATACATCAAATTTTATTTAAAAACTGAATTAGCAGAGGTATAAATAAATAATTACTTTTCATCTCAGGATACTACTTCTTCTCTTTCAGGTGTAAGGACACTTACAGACTCAACAAATAGGAGGCTGAAGTGTTACCCTCAATCTTTTCATATTTGGCATGATATTTACACTAAAATGTAACCACTCCTTGTTATTATTTCACAGTATCTCTCTATATCTAATTATCAAACTCTTGCACGGAAGGTAAGTGTAAACTCAAAGTTTAAGAAATAGCTCCTTTATTGCCCAGTTAAATACTCCATGAACAAAATGGATTGTAAAAATATAATCCAGTGAGTGCAGTGGATTCTCACCTCCCACATTAATTTCTGAAAATCTCAAGACCTATGATGCAAATAAAATGTTATTTGCACATACAGATTTCCCTTTGGTACAAGCTTCAGGAGGAGTCTCATTGAAGTGAGGATCATAGAGAACTTTCAGGTGATGACTGAGGCTGCTGGTTTTACTCACCCACACAAATTCACCATATGTAGCACATATCCAACTCAGGACACTTGTCTAATTAGTCCTTCTATTTTATATTTTCCAGTATGTGCACTTTTTAAGAGACTTTATCCTTCATAGAATTGCCATTGCTTGCATGCTTACCTTGAGTGAAGATTGGGTTCAAAATTGGAAGTTGGTGTCAGCAGTGCACTGAATTTTTCTGGTTAATTTTAACCATAAACTAACCCAAACTAGAATTGTCTGGAAAGAGAACCTTAATGAGGAGTTATCTAGACTAGGTAGCTTGTAGGCATGT
The DNA here is from genome assembly GCF_008632895.1 of Mastomys coucha. Classification (NCBI taxonomy): domain Eukaryota; kingdom Metazoa; phylum Chordata; class Mammalia; order Rodentia; family Muridae; genus Mastomys; species Mastomys coucha. The sequence continues at coordinate 9,772,023 of NW_022196913.1, forward strand.
CAAAGGGGGAATAGTCTGATTGTTAATGGAAGTAGAAAGATCCACTGAACATGGGTAGCACAATTTTATGGGTTTGGACAGAAATATAAGCAGTAAAGTTAATAAGCCTAGCTGAGTATAAGCATTCAAGAGCAGGCAGCATGTGAGCATTGTTTTCTTCTGCTTGGCCCTGTGGCTTGATATGACCAGCTGTTAGAATTTCTGTCTCGCATCCCATTCGTAAGAGACTGATAACTGGGATTGCAAGATACAACAAACTCCTGTTCTCACTCAGTTGCTTTTGGTCCATATATTTATCACAGCAGCAGCAATGAAATCACAACACAATGTTAGCAGTATCTCCAAGTAAACGGCATGTCCCTTTCTTCATGTAAAATATGAGACACCTGGACTAAGTGATTTCACCATTCAAATTAGTTGTGATTTACTTTGCATTTTCTTGCACACATGTATTTGAACACTCAGGTATTCAACCACTTTGCATTTATCTTATGTCAGGTATCTTTTCAAATCCTGTCCCTTCAGAGAGTTAATTTTCTTACATCTAAAATAGGTCTTTTTTTAACTGACAATAAAAGGTCTTATTTAAATAAGATATCCTAGGCCCTTGTGCAGACTCCACATAACTAATGTGCATAGGCTGTTGTTCTTACATTAGAAATTTTACCTTGGCACATCAGGCTCAGTAACATTAGTCTGTTCTTGGCTGGTTCTCTTATATCAGCAGTGATATCTCTTGACCATTAGAGGATTATAGAGGCCCCTTTGCTACAGGAGTAGAATGCATTGTTTTCGGAACAGCTACTGTCTTTTCTGTCATCTCTGAATTTCTTAACTTCTTGAAAACTGAACTCAGTCTTACCATACCACATTGCACAATTTCAAGATATTTTCTGATTTCATGGAAAATGCTTTCACATTTAATCTTAGATCAGGAACAGAATCCAATCTTCAGTTGGTAAATTGGACTTCTAGCCAGGGAAGTATCAAAATATGAAAACTATTTTTTCTACATTCTATTGCAAGCAGCTTTGCATTCATAAAACACTGTGAATACTCAAACATTTTATCAATCCATTAATTGCTCGTTTGTACTCTGGAAATTCAATAGTCTCACTGTCTGATGTGTTTGGTGAAATATCTATTTGCAACCTCTGTTTCTTGTTTTTTAAATTAAATATTATCATGCTAAAGGATTACTTTTCCACATATTCAAGTTCCTTCAGGTTTTCTTTGGTTGTTAATTGCTGCTATTTTTCCTTTGTGGAACACACCAACACTCTTCACTAATATCTAGTCATTGTCTTCCTTTCCAGTTCTGTTTTTTTTCAAGAGTTAATCTAAATATAGCCACAGTTCCAAAATAGACATCACAATATTCCACCTGCCAGTTCTATTCTAGTCTCATTCTGATTTACTGTTTTTATTAGTCATTTTATTTACATTTCAAATGATAACCTCTTGTTTTAACCTCTGTAAATCCCCTATCCAACCCCTCCTCCATGCTTCTATGAGGGTGATCCCCTACCCACCTATTCCCTCCTCACTATTATGGCATTCCCCTATGCTGGGCATCAAGCCTTCACAGGACCAAGGACTTCTCCTCCCGTTGGTGCCCAAAATAAAAACAGCCTCTGCTACAAATGTGGATAAAGCTATGGGTCTTTCTGTGTATACTTCTTGGTGAGTGGTTTAGTTCCTGGGAGCTCTGGGGATCTGGTTGGTTGATGATATTGTTCGTCCTATGTAGTTACAAACCCTTTAAGCTCTCCTTCAGTCCTTTCCCTAACATGGGACCCCATGCTCAGTCTACAGGTTGATTGCAAGTATCTACCTCTGTATATGTCAGGCTGTGGCAGAGCCTCTCAGGAGACATCCATATCAGGCTCCTGTCAGTGAGAACTTCTTGGCATCTGTAATAGTGTAGATCTATCCTACATACAGGATAGATCCTTAGATGGGACAGTCTCTGGATGATCTTTCTTCCTGTCTCTGCTCCACTCTTTTTTCTGTATTTGCTTTAGACAAGAGCAATTCTGGGTTAAAATTTTGAGAATGGTGTGTGGCCATAACCCTGAACAGGGGGCAGTACCTAAAAGCTGGAATGCTGTCTACAGGTTATCTCTCCCCTTTCTTGGGTATTTCAGCTAATGTCATCCCGTTGGGTCCTGGGAGCCTCTTGTTTTCCTAGCATCTGGGACTTTCACTTGGCACACTCCAGTTCCCCATCCCCCAATGCTACATACCTCTGTTCAATTTCCTAACCTGTACATCTTGCCTATCTCCTCCCACACCTTCTCCTACAATCTTTTCTCCTCTCCACCTTCTCTCTTTCTCCCAAGTTCCTCAAGTCCTCCATATCCCATGATTATCCATCCCCTTCTAAGTAGGGCTGAAGCATCCATACTTTGGTGTCCTTCTTCTTGAGTTTCATATGGTTTGTAAGTTGTACCATGGATATTCTGAGTTTTTTCCCTAATATTCACTTATCAGTGAGTACATACCAAGTGTGTTATTTTGTTGTTGAAGTCTAGATCCAACATGAAAAGGATTAAAAGAGTCCTTCTTGAATTAGGAGCAAGATAAGG
>NW_022196913.1:9782266-9786016 GCF_008632895.1 Mastomys coucha
ATGTAGCTGCTTCTACAGCGCTGCGTTACTGTCCGGGCTTCCGGGCTTTGGGGAGGGAGACCACATTTTGTGACTGTGTTACTACACTCAGGATATTTTCTAGTTCCATCCACTTGCCTGCAAATTTCATGGAATTGTTTTAATAGCTGAGTAGTACTCAATTGTGTAAATGTGCCACATTTTCTGTATCAATTCCTCTGCTGAGGGATATCTGGGTTGCTTCCAGCTTCTGGCTATCATAAATAAGGCTGCTATGAAAATAGTGGTGCATGTGTCCTTGTTATATATTGAAGAATCTTTTGGGTATGTGTCCTCAGGTAGCTATGTTCTATTTTCTGAGAAACCACTAGACTGATTTCAGCATGGTTGTAGCAGCTTGCAATCACACCAGCAATGGAGGAATGTTCTTCTTTCTCCACATGCTCACTAGCATCTGCTATCACCTGAGTTTTTAGTCTTAGCCAGTAGGACTGGTATGAGGTGGAATCTCATGGTTACTTTGATTTGCATTTCCATGATGACTAAGGATGTTGAATATTTCTTTAAGTGCTTCTCACCATTCAGTATTCCTCTGTTGAGAATTTTTGTTTATCTCTGTACCCCACTTTTAATAGGATTATTTGGTTCTCTGGAGGCTAACTTCTTGAGTTGTTTGTATATAGTGGATATAAGCCCTTATTTATAATAGCCATAACAGGAAAGAACCCAGATATCCTTCAACTTAGGGATGGATACAGAAACAGTGGTAATTTACACAATGCAGTACTACTCAGCTATTACAAACAATTAATTTGTGAAATTCACAGGCAAATGGATGGAATGAGAATATATCATCCCAAGTGAGGTAACCTAATCACAAAAGAACACAGATGGTATGCACTCACTGATAAGTGGATATTAGCCTATATGCTCAGAATACCCAAGATAAAATTCACAGATTACATAAAGTTCAAGTAGAAGGAAGACCAAAGTCTGGGTGCTTTGGTCCTTCTTAGAAGGAGTAACAAAATAATCTTGGGAGGAAATACAGAGACAAAGTGTGGAGCAGAGACTGTAGGAAAGGTGATCCAGAGACAGTCCCACCTGTGGTTCCATCTGACATACTGTCATCAAACCCAGACAGTATTTTGGATGTCAAGAAGTGCATGCTGACAGGAGTCTGATATAGCTGTCTCCTGAGAGGCTCTTCCAGAGCCTGACATACACAGAGGTGGATACTTGCAGTCAATCATTGGACGGAGAATGGGGTCCCCAATGTAGGAGTTAGAGAAAGGACTGAAGGAGCTGAAGGGGTTTGCAACCCCATAGGAAGAACAATATCAACCAACCAGACTCCCCAGAGCTCCCAGGGATTAAATCACTGACCAAGTAGTATACATGGAGAGTCCCATGGCTCCAGACACATACATAGCAGAACCTGGTCTTGTTGGGCACCAATGGGACTAGAGGCCCTTGGTCCTGTGAAGCCTTGATGCTCCAGCATAAGGGAATTCGAGTATGGGGAAGTGGGACTAAGTGGGTGGATGGGGGAACACCCTCATATATGCAGTGGGAGGGGATAATATAGGGGATTTCTGGGATGGGGACCAGGAAGGGATAACTTTTGAAATGTCAATAAAGAAAATATCCAATAAAAAAAGAATCAAATACTCCCAAGAGGAGTAGACAGCAGGAAATAATCAAATAAACTTAGAGCTGAAATCAAGAAAGTAGAAACAAAATAACTTTACAAAAAAATCAACAAAACTAGGAGCTGATTTTTTGGGAAAATCAAAGATAGGTAAATCCTTAGGTAGACTAACCAGAGGGCACAAAGAGTATCCAAATTAACAAAATCAGAAATGAAAGGGAGATGTAACAACAGAAAATGAGGAAAATAAAAAAATAATCAGATCCTACTACAAAAGCATACACTCAAGTAAACTGGAAATTCTGGATGAAAAAGACAATTTTTTAGATAGACACCAAATACTAAAGTTAAATCAAAAGCATATAAACCATCTAAACAGTCCCATAATGCCTAAAGAAATAGAAACAGTCATAAAAATCTCCCAACCAAGGAATGCCCAGGACCAGACGGGTTTAGTGCAGAATTCTATAAGATCTTCAAAGAAGGCCTAATACCAATACTCTTAAAACTATTCCAGAAAATAGAAACTGAAGAAATACTACTCAATTTGTTCTATAAATCCACAGTTACTCTGCTACCAAACCACACAAAGACCCAACAAAAAAGAAAACTTCGGACCAATTTCCCTTATGACGATTGATGCAAAAGTACTCAATAAAATTCTCAGAAACTTAATCCAATAACACATCAAAACAATCATTCACCATGATCAAGTAGGCTTCATCCCAGGTGTGCAGAAATGATTCAATATTCAGAAATCCATGAATGGAATCCACTACACTGACAAACAAACAAACAAACAAACAAAAAAACCTGCATGATCATTTAATTAGATGATGAAAAAAATTTGATAAAATTCAGCATCCCTTCATCGTAAAACTCTTGGAAATATCAGGAATTCAATGCCCCTACCTTGACCTGGCCTGCAGGTCACGTTATTCAGGGGAACGAGGAGGGTCACAACCTGTGAATAAAGAATGGGCGAGAGAGAGAGACAACAGGACTCAAGGAAGCACTGCTTGTCAAGAGCCGTTTACTTAGTGAAGCCGAGCATATTTAAAGCAAAAATCTTGGAGGGGGGGAGAGGAAGGAGGGAGATGGAGGGTAACATAATCTTCTGGGGTTGAGCTCTGGTGTGACAGGTGAGGAGGGGGTGAATGACAGGTGGAGAGGGGGTGGATTTCCGTGAATGTTCTTTTCCCAGGGTCAAGCCAGATCCTTGTGATTGTCAGGCAGGATGTTAATCTCAGGGTTCACATCCTTGTGATTGTCAGGCAGGATGTTAATCTCCGGATTCTCAATTAGCTGGGGCATATTTATCTCAGGGCTCTCATGGTTCCCAACATCTCCCCCTTGTCTGTGTAATAAGGTCAATTGGACCAACACAATGAAGTGCCCTGGAAGGAGGCTTCTCAGCCTCATCTTTGAGGTCTCATGATGGGAGCCTGAGCCTGGTAGAGGGCAATGCTCAAACTCTTACCCGTCACTGGGTCAACCCCTCCACATGGGGCTGCCCTGTCTTAGGCGGTCAAGACTTAATGCCAGCTCCGTCTCTGACTTACCAGGTCCCTTGTCGTGGGGAGAGAGCCAGGGTGGGTCAGGGCTGATGGCCTTAGGCTTTTTTGAATAGAGGGGGAGATGGGATGGACCATTCCTAGCAAGACCCAAGGCAAAACCTATCTTTCCAGCGTCCTTCTTATAAGACCCGAAAGTTGAGAGGCTGGCCAAAGGGCAGGGAATGTGGGGCACTCGGAGCCACAGAGATGGGAGCCTGCGATGGCTCTTCAGTGTCAAGGCGATGATAGTGGACCTGCACCGGTTTGGTAGTGGAGGCAACCTGATTCTTAACAAAGGTAGTTAGACGATTGAAGGCCCAAGGGCCAAAGGAGAGAAGAAGAAGGAAGCCCACAAATGGTCCCAACAAGCTGGGAAGGAGGGTGGTGAGCCATGGGGAGGCAGAGAACCAATTCTGATACCAAGATTCTTGTTTCGCTCTGGCTTTTTGACGTTCTTCTAGAGCCTTAGTAACTTTATCTAAACTATTTTGAGACCATCCAGTCTCACTTACATAAAAACAACACTCTTCTTTGAGGGCAGCACATAGACCTCCCTCTTTTAAA
>NW_022196913.1:9788352-9789225 GCF_008632895.1 Mastomys coucha
TTGCAATCCTCTACCATACACATGCTGCCTGAACAATCAGACCCCTCCATGTGTAGTCCTTGGTTGGTCTAACTTTCATTCTCATTATCAAGTTCAAGGTCTCTAGCAGACTGTTTGGCCTCCGAATCAGAGTGTTCATGAGTAGGAGGGGAGTCTTTGCGTGTGGACCGCAGAGGTACAGAGGAAGAAGGAAGGCGAGAAGGGGTAGAAGAAGGAGTAGAGGCTGGGGCAGATGGGCGTGTCTCGGACCAAGTGACAGGTGGTTGAGGCAGGAGCAGGCTCTCTAGTAGTCTGAGAACGAGTGACAGGAAAAGTCAAGTGGACTGAGGAGTGCTGTGAGAGACAGGGATGAGCATTAGAGGAGGAAGAGCAGAGAGTTGAAAGGTGAGAAAAGCATTCCTGGAGTTGAAGAATCTCGGTCAGTTTCTGAATTTGGGAGATGAGGCGAGTCTTCATGTCTAAGAAAGAAGGTGGAAGGGCAGAGGTGATGCTAGGAGGCAGGAGAGGGGCAGACGACAGGGTTGGGGGAGGCCAATCTTCAGAATGATAATGGGCCGCTTCCTCCTCAAGGGCGGCAGCATCGCTGGGGTTGAGCGGTTCGGGAGTTGCGAGGAAGGCAGCGGGGGCAGAGGGAGAAGAAGTGGGTTTTATGGGCGCAGACGGTTGGCAGAAGATTGGAGCTCAGAGGTTTAGAAAGGCCCTTCTCCGCAGCGAAGAAAGGGTCGTCATAGGGAGGAGGATGATGACACGGGGAAGGAACCAGAGGGACCTGTGAGGGGAGAGGTGGATAGAGGGGAGAAGAGGGAAAGGCAGCAGGCAAGGGCAGAATCTGACAGTCCTCCTGTGGCATATCAATGAGAGTAAAGGAAATAG
>NW_022196913.1:9789235-9795418 GCF_008632895.1 Mastomys coucha
GACTGCTTTGTCTCCTTCAAGTTTTATTTTTTCATTAAGTTCACAACCAACCTTCTGCCATTTCTGGGGGTGGATAACTGGCCCGTCAATCATAAACCAAGGACATGTCTCATCTATAAAGATAAAAAATCTTACCAAGTCCTTTTTCTTTACCCTTGTGCACCTCTCTCTGAGAGCTTCTTTTAAGTCCTTTATAAAGCGGACTTCTTTAGACATGGAATGGCCCATTCTTGAGATGTCTAAGACGGATGGCTTACCTAATGACTTGAGCAACCGGGCGAGCAGCGTCAGTCTGAACCTGGATTCGATCGCGATCTTAATCCGTCTGGGAGGTGACCCGTGCCTCGAGCCCCACGTCGGGCGCCACCTGACCTGGCCTGCAGGTCACGTTATTTGGGGGAACGAGGAGGGTCACAACCTGTGAATAAAGAATGGGCGAGAGCGAGACGACAGGACTCAAGGAAGCATTGCTTGTCAAGAGCCATTTACTTAGTGCAGCCGATCATATTTAAAGCAAAAATCTTGGAGGGGGGGAGAGGAAGGAGGGAGATGGAGGGTTACAAAATCTTCTGGGGTTGAGCTCCGGTGTGACAGGTGAGGAGGGGGTGGATGACAGGTGGAGAGGGGGTGGATTTCTGTGAATGTTCTTTTCCCAGGGCCAAGCCAGATCCTTGTGATTGTCAGGCAGGATGTTAATCTCAGGGTTCTCAATTAGCTGGGGCAGGATATTTATCTCAGGGCTCTCATGGTTCCCAATACTACCTTAACATAGTGAAAGCAATATACAGCAGATCAGTAGCCAATATCAAATTAAATGGAGAGAAACTTGAAGCAATTTCACTAAAATCAGGAACTAGACAAGGCTGCCTATTCTCTCCCTTATCTATTTAACCCACTACTTGAAGTTCTAGCTAGAACAACAACAAAAGGAAGTCAAAGGGATAGAAATTGGAAAGGAAGGAGTCAAAATACCACTATTTACATATAATACCATAGTATATTTAAGTATCCCCCAAAAATTCTACCAGAGAACTCCTACAGCTGATAAACAACTTCAGCAAAGTATCCAGACATAAAAGAAACTCCAACAAATCAGTAGCCTTCTTATACTCAAATGATAAATGAGCTGAGAAAGAAATTAGGGAAAGGATACCTGTCACAATAGTCACAAATAATATAAAATATCATAGTGTGACCCTAACCAAACAAGTGAAAGGTCTGTGTGGCAAGAACTTCAAGGATCTGAAGAAAGAATTTGAATAAGTTCTGATAAGATGGAAAGATCTCTCATGCTCAAGGATTGGCAGGATTAATATGGTAAAAATGGCCACCTCACAAAAAGAAATCTACAGGTTCAATGCAATCCCCATCAAAATTCCAACTATGATGGATAAAATTCCTCTATGATGAATATTCTATTCATCATAGAGTTAGAAAGAATTAGAAAGATTTGGAATATTAAAAAACCCAGGATTGCAAAAAATTTTCTCAACAATAAAAGAACTTCTGGGGGAAACTCAATCACTGACCTCAAGTTGTAGTACAGAGCAATAGTGATTAAAATTGCCTAATATTGGTACAGAGATGGGCAGGTAGATCAATAGAGTAGAATTGAAGACCCAGAAATGAACACATAGACTATGGTCACTTGTTCTTTGACAAAGAAGCAAAAAACCATGCAGTGGCAAAAGACAGCATTTTCAACAAATGGTACTGATTCAACTGGCAGTCACTATGTAGTAGAATGCAAATTGATCTACTCTCATCTCCCTGTACAAAGATCAAGTTCAAGTGAATTAAGGACCTCCACATAAAACCAGGTGCACTTAACGTAATTGAAGAGAAAATGGGGGAGAGCTTTGAACACATGGGAACAGGGTAAAAGTTCCTGAACAGAACACCAATGGCTTATGCTCAAAGGTCAAGAATCAACAAATGGGACCTCATTAAATTACAAAGATTCTGTAAGGCAAAGGCTACTGTCAATAGTACTAAATGACAACCAACTGATTGGGAAAGATCTTTATCAATCCCACATGTGATCGAGGGCTAATATCCAGTATATACAAAGAACTGAAGAAGTTAGACTCCAGAGAATCAAATAACCCTATTAAAAATGGGGAACAAACAAAACAGAGAATTCTAACTGAGGAAACTCAAAAGGCTGAGAAGCACCTAAAGAAATATTCAACATCCTTAGTCTTCAGGGAATTGCAAATCAAAACAACCCTGAGATTGCCACATCACACCAGTCACAATGGCTAAAATCAAAAACTCAAGTGACAGCAGATACTGGGGAGGATGGGGAGAAAGGGGAACAATCCTCTATTGCTGATGGGATCGCAAGCTGTTACAACTAGTCTAGAAATCAGTCTGGCAGTTCCTCAGAAAACTGGACATAGTACTACCTGAGGACCCAGCAATAGCACTCTTGGGCATATACCCAGAAGATGCTCCAACATGTACTAAGGACACATGCTCCACTCTGCTCATAGCAACCATATTTAAAATAGTTAGAAGATGGAAACAACGCAAATGTCCCTCAACAGAAGAATGGATGCAGAAAATGTTGTACATTTACACAGTGGAATACTACTCAGCTTTTAAAAACATGACTTCATGAAGTGCAGGCAAATGGATGGGTCTTGAAAATATCATCCTAAGTGAAATAACTCAGTCATAAAAGAATACATATGGTATGTACTCACTGATAAGTACATAGTAGTCCAAATGTTTGGAATACTCAAGATTAAATTCACAGACCATATGAAGCCAAAGAGAAGGAAGAAAACAGCTTGGATGCTTCAGTGCTTTCTGGAAGGGGTAACAAATTACTCACAGGAGCAAACATAATTACAGAGACAAAGTGTGGAGCAGAGACTGAAGGAAAGGCCATCCAGAGACTGAGTGCAATTTTGGAGGCTGGGAACTACTTGTTGATTGGAGCCTGATATGGCTGTCCCCCAAGAGGCTCTGCCAGAGCCTTACTAATACAGAGACAGATGCTTTCAGCCAACCATTGGAACAAGCACAGGGTCCCCAATGGAGGAGTTGGAGAAGGGACTGAAGGAGCTGAGAGGTTTTGCATCCCCATGGAGGGAGCAACCATGTCAACTGGCCAGAACCCTAGAACTCCAGGGGACTAGACCACCAACCAAAGAGTATACATGAAGGTACCCATGGTTCTGGCCTAGTATGTGGCAGAAGATGGCCTTGGAGGATTTCAGTGTATTTAATTCCCCAGTGTAGGGGAATGCCAGTGTAGGAAGTGAGGAGTGGGTAGATGGGTTGGGGAGCACCCTCTATAGAGGCAGGAGGAAGGGAAATTGGATAGGGGGTTTCCAAATGGGAGACCTGGTAAGGGGAAAACATTTAAAATGTAAATAAAGAAAATATCTGATAAAAATAAATCTAAAAAAAGTAATAATAAATAAAAACACTTCTAAATAATATCATTTAAAAATACATTAAAGAGTTTAAATAAGGATCCTTAATAGTGAACAATGCATTGCTTTTCCTGAGCACATCCTGATCTCCAGAATTCATAAACATCACTAGATTGAGGAAGTTCTGTGTGCAAACAAAACTTTATTACTTGGATATATGTTACAAATTATATTGATCCATATTTTTCCAAGAAAAGACATGCTTGGTATAAATCTCCTAAATTTCCCTTCATCAGAAATTTCATGTGGCCAGGCAGTGATGGAACATGCCTTTAATCCCAGCACTTGGGAAGCAGAGGCAGGCAGATTTCTGAGTTTGAAGCCAACCCGGTCTACAGAGTGAGTTCAAGGACAGCCAGGGCTACACAGAGAAAACCTGTCTCAAAAAAACAAAAAACAAAGAACAAAAAATAATAAATAAAAAACAAAAAACAAACCAAACAAAACAAAACCAGAAACTTCATGTGTTTTGAAGGTTGGTTTCCCCTCACCTCCTGTCAACCCTCCCTCAAGGATACTTTAGTATGAGTTCCTGGAGAAACGTTGGGACTCAAGGTTAACTTTCATATGTATTGCTCCCTTTCTAGACTATACATGATATGATTCCTTTTTCTTGAAATACTAGAGAAAAAAACTATTAATAAATAAATACCTGCTAACTACTACTTTTCAGAAGATGATAATTCTGTTCTATATAATATCAGGTATGTTAGTAAAATGTCTTTTATTATTTCAGTCCCTATACACACATTTCTAAGTAAATACTTCCAGGGTGCAAATGGCTCAGGATAAGTTGAAATATGTGAATTTTATAAACTGGCAAAGATAAATGCTAAAGAAAAAATGATTCTTTTATTTCTTAGAAAGGGAAAACATACATAGTTTTTGCTTTCTTGCTTAAGGTTGAATCAGCAGAGCAGGAATTGCTCAGAAGCTTGGATTAGAGTGATATGTAATCATCACTTTTCAACAGTACTCTTCTCATGCAGTACAAGGCTCAACATGAGCGTTCATGTTAGTATTCATCCAAAAATGGAAAATTAGGGTAGTCCTCAAAGCTAGAAGGACAAGTAAATCATATTAGTATTTAGTGACTGACTGCTTTGAAATTATTATTAAGGTGAAAATATGGAAAAATATTTTCTAGTAATTCATACCATCTACTTTAAGCATTATTGTATAAATTTAAATCATGCTGCTTTTCTTGGGACATACAAAGAAAATAGACAGTTAAATGCACATCTATCCAAAAAGGTAATCAGTTCTCTTAATTACAATTTCTTAATGAAAATAGAAACTGATCACCTTGTTTTGAAAATAAGAAGCTAAGTTGTACATTCCTTACTAAGAAACACTTGAGGAAGATACAGATGAAAGATATCATTTTCATTTCATTTTAGTAATTGATCAATTACTTGCTATATGTCTACTATATCCACTATACTAGATGTGAGTCAGAAGTAGAAGAAAAGGACTAGAAACATGTTTGAGTGGAAAAAAATGCTTTTGGTACAAATATGTCATATGAGTTTGCATCCTCAGTAGCCACATAAAGCTGGGCATGGTAGCATGAATTCCTCTGTAATAAATCTCGATGGTGGAATAGAAAGTGGAGACTGGCATTTTCCTGAAAACCTATAGGCTAGCCTAGAATACACAGTAGAAACAAACTGTTCTGCCCCAAACGAGATGGAAAGTGAAGGAGACAACAAATGTTGACCTCTGACCACCAGATGCATGCAATGTGTAGACTCATGTGTTCTCATTAACTTTTACACATAAATATATGCAATATCATACAAGACAACACACAGAAAATAAATGGAAGATGAGTTATAAGAAGAAAGGCTGTATTCAAGAAAATAACTATAGAAGATCACCATTCAGTAATAATCATTCAAGATATAAAGGAGTAAAATATGGCTACTTGTCAGTTTTTCCCAATTATGATATAAGTGACTGCTTGATGCTTGTTCTGTAATTTAATGCTTTTTTACTTTATTCATAATAATAAAACTATTAATAATGATAAAATTTACCAGAAATTTTTTATATACTGTTGTTCATTAAGCATGTCAACTTTTATAAATTCTCATATTTATGTACTTTTAGAACTAATTTTCCAATAGGACAAGAAGATTATATTACATTTTTCTTCATTGATTATATATATATGTATATGTGTATAATATTATATAGAAGGTGTTATATATGTAACTATAACATATATGAGTGTTATATATATAAACTATTATGCATATAATTTTTCTAACTCAAATTTATAAAATATATGGAGCAACAAGGAGGAGTAAAATTTCTTGTTGTCTACAAATTCTTCATCATGTGGGTCTGGCTTCTACATGATATAGTGTTGGCTATTATCTTATTTTCTATAACTTCTGAATGTTCAACATTGAGATTTTGATATTCTAGAAAACAAATACCAAATGAACTACAGAATTTATTAAGCCAGTTATTGTTATCACAAACAAAGTGATTAGGCTTAAATGGGGGTGCAATATAAACAAAGTATAGCTTTCAGTCCATTGCAAACATTAAATTTCCTGAATTAAATGAACAATTTCACCTGGAGGAAATATCACAGACCAAAAGATGGATAGTCACACATTTGAAATAACTAGGGATTAAGCAGGTGGTAGGTTACATGACATGATGTTGAATTGAGCAAGTTTCAACAGGCTTATTGAATTGCCTCAAGTGTAAATTCCAGTACATA
>NW_022196913.1:9795452-9798722 GCF_008632895.1 Mastomys coucha
AAAAAAAAAAAAAAAAAAAAAAGAGGAGAGCAGTAAGTTCAGGAGGTCAACCTGAGCCAGGCTCCACACTTCCTGCTCAGGTCACAGAGGATGAAATTTAGAGGAGGCTAGATATAGCTACTAAAGCTTTTGTCTCTTTTCTGATTAACATGGTTTCTGGACTTCTTTAAATTAAGGAAACTACTAACACTTATATTATACTCACCTCAGGAAAAGAATTGGAATAAAATATATTTACTAAGGGCCAAGAGAATGATTGGAAATATGTAGCTGTTGGAGTTTGGGTTGGGGGGAGGAACTTTATATCCATCTGGATATGGAAGTGACCACCTCCAATAGTCAGGACACCAGTGGAGGCATGGAGACACCAACCCACCTACAAAGCTTTTGACCCAAAATTGTTTCACCTAAAAGAAATACAGGGACAAAAATGGAGCAGAGACTGTTGGAATGGGCTACTAGTGACCAGCCCATCTTGTGATCCATCACATGAACAACCAGAACACTATTACTAATGTTGTGCTTGCAGATAGGAGACTGCAATGGGTATCCTTTGAGAAGCTCTATCCAGCTTCAGATGGAGACAGATGCAGACTCTCAAGGTAAGGTATTGGATGGAGGGTAGGATCCCAATGTAAGAGTTTGAGAAAGGATTAAAGAAACTGAAGGGGTTGGCAACCCCATAGGAAGTGACAAATAACCAGGCCCCTGATGAAGTCCTAGGGACTAAGTTACCAACCAAAGGACAAAAGCTAGCTGATCCAAAGCACCAACACTATGTAAAAGTGGACTGCCTTTTCTGGCTTCAATGGGAGAGAATGTGCCTAATCCTGTAGACACTTGACAGCACAGTGTGGGAGTATAAGGGGCACTTTCTCAGAGGCTAACAGAGGCAGGAGGGAAGGAAGAAGGCTTCAAGCACAGACCAGGAAGAGGAAAGATTTGGATTGTAAATAAATAAATTAATTAATTATTAAAAATTAATTTTAAAAAGAATTATTTCAAAGAACCACCTACGTATAAGATATTTTTGAAGAAGCTCTCAGAAGATGGAAAAATCTCCCATGCTCATGGATTGGCAGGATTAATATAGTAAAAATGAACATCTTGCCAAAAGCAATCTATAGATTCAGTGCAATCCCCATGAAAATTCCAACTCAATTCTTCACAGAGCTAGAAAGAGAAATTTGCAAATTCATCTGGAAGAACAAAAAAGTTAGTATAGGGAAAGCTATTCTCAACAATAAAAGAACTTCTGGTGGAAAAATTATCCCTGACTTCAAGCTATAATACAGAGCAATTGTCATAAAAACTGTATGTTATTGGTATAGTGATAGACAGGTAGATCAATGAAATAGAATTGAAAACCCAGAAATGAACCCACACACCTATGGTCACTTGATCTTTGACAAAGGAGCTAAAACCATCCAGTGGAAAAAAGAGCATTATCAAGAAATGGTGCTGGGTCAACTGGTGGTCAGCATGTAAAAGAATGCAAATCGATCCATTCTTATCTCCTTGTACAAAGCTCAAGTGCAAATGGATCAAGGACCTCCACATAAAACCAGGTAACTAATAGAAACTAATAGAAAGAAAATGTGTGGAAGAGCCTCCAGCACATCTAAGGCAAAGGATGATGTCAATAGGACAAAATGACAACCAATAGATTGTGAAAAGATCTTTACCAATTCTACATCTGGCATAGGGCTAATATCCAATATACACAAAGAAGTCAAGAAGTTAGACTCCAGAGAACCAAATAACCCTATTAAATATGGGGTACAGAGCTAAACAAAGAATTCTCAACTGAGGAATACCAAATGGCCTAGAAACACCTAAAGAAATGTTCAACATCCTTAGTCATCAGGGAAATGCAAATCAAAACAAACCTGAGATTCTACCTCACACCAGTCAGAATGGCTGAGATCAAAAACACAGGTAACAGCAGAAGCAGGCAAGGTTGTGGAGAAAGAGGAATACTCCTTCATTGTTGGTGGGATTGCAATCTGGCACAACAACTCTGGAAACCAGTTTGGCGGTTACTCAGGAAATTGGACATACCTGAGGACCTAGATATACCACTCCTGGGCATATACCAGAAGATGCTCTAACATGCAATAAGGCCACATGCTCCACTATCTTCATAGCAACTTTATTTATAATATCCAGAACCTGGAAAGAACCCAGATGTCCCTCAACATAGGAATGGATACAGAAAATGTGGTACATTTACACAATGGAGTACTACTTAGGTATTAAAAACAATGAATTTATGAAATTCTTAGGCAAATGGATGGAAATAGAAAATATCATCCTGAGTGGGGTAACCCAGTCACAAAAGAACATACATGGTATGCACTCTCTGATAAGTGGATATTAGCCCAGAAGCTTGGAATACCCAAAATATAATCCACTAACCACAAGAAACTCAAGAAGAAGGAAGAACAAAGTGTGTACCCAAAGTGTGGATACTTCAATCGTTCTTAGAAGGGGAAACAAAATACACATCGAAGGAACTGCAGTATGGAACAGAGGCTGAAGGAAGGACAATCCAGAGACTGCTCCACCTGGGAATCCTTCCCATATTCAATCAGCAAACCCAAATACTATTATGGATACCAACAAGTGCTGGCTGATTGGAGCCTGCTATAGGTATTTACTGAGAGGCTCTGACAGTGCCCAACTAATAGAGAAATAGAGGCTCACAGCTATTCATTGGACTGAGCATAGGGTCCCCAATGAAGGAGCTAGAGAAAGGACCCAAGGAGCTGAAGGGTTTGCAGCCCCTTAGAAAGAACAGCAATATGAAGTATCTAGTTCCCTCAGAGCGCCCATGGTACCATGATATGCTGAGAAAAAGGTATATCCTTTTGTTTTAGGATAAGTTCTATAGATATATGTTAAATCCATCTGTATCATAACTTCTGTTAGTCTCACTGTGTCCTTGTTTAGTTTCTGTTTCCATGATCTGTCCATTGCAGAGAGTGGGGTATTGAAATCTACCACTACTATTGTGTGCTGTGTAATGTGTGCTTTGAGCTTTAGTAAAGTTTCTTTTATGAATGTAGGTGCCCTTGCATTTGGAGCATAGAGATTCAGAATTGAGAGTTTATCTTGGTAGATCATACCTTTGATGAATATGAAGTGTCTCTCCTTATCTTTTTTGATCACTTTCGGGTGAAAGTCAATTTTATTCGATATGAGAATGGCCACTCCAGCTTTTTTCTTGGGACCATTGGCTTGGAGAATTGTTTTCCAGCCTTTTATTCT
>NW_022196913.1:9799899-9875123 GCF_008632895.1 Mastomys coucha
GGCTTGTACCTCTTTACCTTTATTCTCCTGTATTTCTTTAAGGGAGTTATTCATGTCCTTCTTAAGTTTCTTTATCAGCATTGTGAGATACGATTTTAGATCCAATTCTTGCTTTTCCGGTGTTTTTGGATCTTCAGGACTTGCTGCAGTGTGAGTACTAGGTTCTGATAAAGCCAAGTAGTCTTGGTTTCTTTTGGTAGGATTCTTGCATTTGTCTTTCGCCATCTCTTGATTTTTGGTGTTAGATGTTCTTAGTGTCTCTGACTAGAGCTTGTCCTGTCCCTGCCACCCTGCAAGTCCCCTGCGACTCGTGGGGCCTGTGCCTCCCAGCTGGCTGCTCCAGTCTTAGAAACTCACCGGAGAGAAATTGGCAGCTCTCACCCAAGTCTCTGGCTTAAGGCACTCCCTGGAGGTAGGCCCTCCACTTGCAGGGAAGGGGCAGAGAAGGACACTGATCCATCTCTGTCACTCGGAAGCTGAGAGGATCCTGAACCTGCCACCCTGCAACTCCCCTGGTGCTCATGGGGCCCATGCCTCCCGGCTGGCTGCTCTGGTCGAAGAGAATGTGTAGTAAAGGAATTTATTGATGACTTACAGTCTGTAGTCCAACTCCCAACAATGGTCGGCTGCAGCTGTGAATAGAAGTCCAAGGATCCAGCAGTTGCTCAGTCCCACAAGGCAAGCAGGTGAAGCAGAGAGCAGTTCCAGTTCTTTTATAGAATCTTTTTCCTTTTGTGTTGGATTCCTATTGCAGGTTGTTGAGAAGGAACCACACCCTCTCACAGACAAAGCCTTCCAGCTTGGCAGAATACAGGTAATGGACTCTCACAGGGTTTTCTAATGTGATACACAGAAGGAAGATACAGGAAGTACTTCACAAATGTACATGTTCACTTCTTTATTTTTTTCCATTCTAAAAATTGAGGATATTTTATTTTAATGTTTATTAGTATTTCAATTCTTTGTATATATGCATATGAACAAGTGTGTTTCATAAGATAGGTAATTTCTTTATAGGCATTGCTTTGTAAGAACCTTTATAACAAACAATACCACAACAAAGCCAATAAGGAAACAGGTATGTTTCATTTCATCGTCTGAGATATCATCAGCATAGTTCATTCATTTTTAATGATTTAAAAGAATACATATGTAGTGGATATTCCCAGTTGTCAACTTGACTATATCTGAAATGAACTACAATCTATAATTAAAAGGCTCACCTGGCCCTAATCTGGAGGCTGAGAGATACAAGTTTCCGACCTGAATCTTGGCATGGAGATCTCGAGGTATAGTGGCTATGAATCCCAGAGGATTAAGATAGAAAGATCTATGAGTTCAAGGTCATCTGGGATTAAACATGTGGTAGCATAGTGGCTATGAATCCTAGAAGATTAAGACTGGAAGATCTACGAGTTCAAGCAGGGTCACCTGGGGTTAAAGGTGTGGTAACGCACACCTTTAACCTGGGCCACACCTTTTGCTGGAGACCTATATAAGGAAGGAAAGTTAGCTCTGCTTCATCTGCTTGCCTTGTGGGACTGAGCAACTGCTGGATCCTCAGACTTCCATTCATAGCTGCTGCTGACCATTGTTGGGAGTTGATTGTTGGGAGTTGGAATACAAACTGTAAGTCATCAATAAATTCCTTTACTACATAGAGACTACCATAACTTCTCTGACTCTAGAGAACCCTGACTAATACAAAATTGGTACCAGGAGTGGCTCTAGAGGAGCAGAATCTTTTAAAAATCTGGATCTTTTAAAAATCTGGAGATGGTTTGAGAATCCATTGGCTTCTTCAACTACTGAAACCTCTCTAAATTCTCTCCCTCCTGGGAGCTCAGAGAATACTGAAGACCCGTGGTCACAACTATTTTTCAAGCTCAAAGAAGCTAATGCCCTTGATTATCTTGATGAATTAGGGGATTCGGTGTACAAAGCTTTCTACAAGATGGGGAATAAATCGGAAAATGATTTTGTTGGTTGGTTGCTCTTAGCATCTCGAGAAAAAATGATGAAGGAAAATAAGGAGTTGTGTGTTGAAATCGAAAGGCTTCAGACAAAGGTAAATGATCTAAAAGTTGCTAAGTGTGTCCTTGAAGAGAATCTTCTCTCCAGCAGTCATAAAGCTCAAGCTGCAGAAAACCAAACTGAAACTCTCATTATAAGGTTGACTGAATTACAGCGAAAATTCAAGTCTCAGACTCAGAAGGTGTCAGTGGTTAAAGTAAGGGCATTAGTTGGGAAAGAATGGGATCCTATAACTTGGGATGGGGATGTGTGGGAAGACCCCATTGAAGCTGAGAATTTTGATTCTTCAGATTCTCAAGGATTTGCCCAACCCGAGGAAGTAGTGCCCTCAGCCCCACCCCTTGAAATAATGCCTTTCTCACATGAGGAAGTTAATCCCCCAGAGTCTTATAAACCAGCAGTGACTTTCACTGAAGAAAATGCCAGACAAGACAATATTGATGTTTATCAAGGTCCACCAATAGTTTTTTCTAGACCTATAACCAAACTCTAGGCAAAACAGGCCCCTAAAGGAGAGGTAGAAAGTGTAGTCTGTGAGGAAATTTGATATGCTACTAAGGAGCTTAATGAGTTTGCTAATTCATTCAAGCAGAAGTCTGGGGAATATGTGTGTGGATGGATGTTAAGGGTGTGGGATAATGGTGGAAAGAACATAAAACTAGAGCAGGCTGAATTTATTGACATGGGCCCTCTGAGTGGAGATTCTAGGTTTAATATGGAAGCTCGCACAGTTGAAAAAGTTGTCAGAAGTTTGTTTGAATGGTTGGCTGAAGCATTTATCAAAAGATGGCCTACCGAAAAGGAGTTAGAGATACCTGATGTCCCTTGGTTTAGTGTTGGTGAAGGGATTTTAAGGCTTAGGGAAATTGCAATGCTAGAGTGGATACATTGTGTAAAACATAATCCCCCCCCCCCAATGGGAAGGTCTAGAATATATGCCCTTCACCAGTCCTATAAGATGCAAACTGGTGAGAGGGGCACCAGCACATTTGAAGGGTTTTGTTCTTGCCCTTTTCCTTGTGCCAGACCTTAGGGTAGGAAGTGCTGCTGCTCAATTAGATGAATTAAATGCAATGGGTTTAATTGGGCCCCAAGGTAACAAGGGCCAGGTGGCAGCATTGAATCGCCAGAGATAAGGTGATCATAGTTATTATAATGGACAGCGTAGACAAAACAATGTTTATAATGATATAACCTGGAATGGTCAGCACAGGAGAGGTGAAATTTATAATGGCATGACTCGTTTGGACCTTTGGTCCTGGCTAATCAATCATGGTGTTTCCAGGCACAAAATAGATAGGAAGCCTACTGCATATCTGTTTGACCTGTATAAGCAGAAAAATTCTCAAAGGAAAGAAGGGCTACATTGGATTGTGGCAAAAGGCAGTCTTGGCTAGTGAATCAATTTCCAGACTTGAGCCAGTTTGCAGATCCAGAGCCCCTTGAATGAAGGGGTGGCCACGTTCCTCTGGGGGAGGATCTTGATAAGATACCTAAAAGTTTTGCTGTTAATCTTTCTCCAGTTCTCCCCAGAGGGACCTACGGCCTTTTACAAGAGTAACTGTACACTGGGGGAAAGGAAATAATCAGACTTTCTGGGGTCTAATGGATACTGGTTCTGAATTGACACTGATCCCAGGAGATCCCAAGAAGCATTGTGGCCCTCCAGTTAAAGTAGGGGCTTATGGAGGACAGGTGATTAATGGAGATTTGGCTGATGTCTGACTCAACAGTAGGTCCAGTAGGTCACCGAACACATCCTATGGTCATTTCTCCAGTTCCAGAATGTGTAATTGGGATAGATATACTCAGAAATTGGCAGAATTCTCACATTGGTTCCCTGACCTGTGGAGTGAGGGCTGTTATGGTTGGAAAGGCTGAATGGAAGCCTTTAGAGTTGCCTCTGCCAAAGAAAATAGTGAATCAAAAACAGTATCGTATTCCTGGAGGAATTACAGAAATTACTGCCACTATCAAGGACTTGAAAGATGCAGGGGTGGTGGTTCCCATCACATCTCCCTTTAACTCTCCTATCTGGCCAGTGCAGAAGACAGATGTATCATGGAGAATGACAGTTGATTATCAAAAACTAAATCAGGTAATAACTCCAATTGCAGCTACTGTACCAGATGTAGTTTCTTAACTTGAACTAATTAACACATCTCCTGGCACCTGGTATGCAGCCATTGATCTGGCAAATGCCTTCTTAGTACCTGTCCATAAGGACCACCAGAAGCAATTTGCTTTCAGTTGGCAAGGCCAGCAGTATACCTTTACAGTTTTGCCTCAAGGATATATTAACTCTCCTGCCCTGTGTCATAACTTAGTTAGAAGAGATTTTGATCGTTTGTCTCTTCCACAAAATATCACATTGGTGCACTATATTGATGACATTATGATGATTGGACCAAATGAGCAGGAAGTAGCAACCACTTTGGACTTATTGGTAAAATATTCGTACCAGAGGATGGGAAATAAATCCAACCAAAGTTCAAGGACCATCTACATCAGTGAAATTTTTAGGAGTCCAGTGGTATGGGGCATGCAGAGATATTCCTTCTAAGGTGAAAGATAAGTTGTTGCACCTGGCCCCTCCCACCACCAAGAGAGAAGCACAACATTTAGTGGGTCTATTTGGATTCTGGAGACAGCACATTCCTCACTTGGGTGTGCTACTCAGGCCTATTTACTAAGTGACTCGGAAAGCTGCTAGCTTTGTGTGGGGCCTGGAACAGGAGAAGGCTCTTCAACAGGTCTAGACTGCTGTGCAGGCTGTTTGGAGCCTCTGGCAGGCTCCTGTAGGTGAATCACAGAAGAGAGCCTTAGGATTTTGGAGCAAAGCTCTACCATCATCTGCAGACAACTATTCTCCCTTTGAAAAACAGCTTTTGGCCTGCTATTGGGCCTATGTGGAAACTGAACGTTTGACAATAGGACACCAAGTTACTATGCGACCTGAACTACCCATCATGAGTTGGGTGCTATCAGAACCTTCAAGTCATAAAGTAGGATATGCACAGCAGCAGTCAATTATCAAATGGAAGTGGTATATACATGATCGAGCCAGAGCAGGTCCTGAGGGCACAAGCAAGTTACATGAAGAAGTTGCTCAAATGCCTATGGTTTCCACTCCTGTGACAATGCCATCTGCTGCCAAGCATGCACCTATAGCCTCATGGGGTGTTCCCTATGATCATCTGACTGAAGAAGAGAAGACTAGGACCTGGTTTACTGATGGCTCTGCACGTTATGCAGGTACCACCCAGAAGTGGACAGCTGCAGCATTACAACCCCTTTCCAGGACAACCCTGAAAGATACAGGTGAAGGAAAATCTTCACAGTGGGCAGAACTTTGGGCAGTACACATAGTATTACAGTTTGTTTGGAAGAAGAAATTGCCAGATGTATGATTGTTCACTGACTCATGGGCTGTAGCCATTGGATTGGCTGGATGGTCAGGGACCTGGAAAGATCACGATTGGAAAATTGATGAGAAAGACATCTGGGGAAGAAGTATGTTGATAGATCTCTCAAAATGGGCAGAGGATGTGAAGATATTTGTGTCCCATGTAAATGCTCACCAAAAGGTGACTTCACCTGAGGAGGAGTTCAATAATCAAGTAGATAAGATGACCCGTTCAGTAGATAATCAGCCTCTTCCCCCAGCCATCCCTGCCATTGCTCAATGGGCACATGAACAAAGTGGTCATGGTGGCCAAGATGGAGGTTATGCTTGGGTTCAACAACATGGACTTCCACTCACCAAGGCTGACCTGGCTACAGCTGCCACTGAATGCCAGATCTGCCAACAACAGAAAACCAACACTGAGCCCCAGATATGGCACCATTCCTCAAGGTGACCAGCCAGCAACCTGGTGGCAGGTTGACTACATTGGACCACTTCCTCCATGGAAAGGACAACGTTTCTACTGGAGTGTCTACTGGAGTAGACACTTATTCTAGTTATGGATTTGCCTTTCCTGCACGAAATGCTTCTGCCAAAACCACCATCCGTGGACTCACTGAATACCTTATCTATCATCATGGTATTCCACACAGTATTGCGTCTGACCAAGGAACTCACATCACAGCCAGAGAAGTTCGACAGTGGGCCCATGATCATGGAATCCACTGGTCTTACCATGTTCCCCATCATCCTGAAGCTACTGGTCTGATAGAAAGATGGAATGGCCTTTTGAAGACACAGATACAGTGCCAATTAGGTAGCAACAGCATGGAGGGCTGGGGCAGAGTTCTTCAGAAAGCAGTATATGCTTTGAATC
The DNA here is from genome assembly GCF_008632895.1 of Mastomys coucha. Classification (NCBI taxonomy): domain Eukaryota; kingdom Metazoa; phylum Chordata; class Mammalia; order Rodentia; family Muridae; genus Mastomys; species Mastomys coucha. The sequence goes on from NW_022196913.1 coordinate 9,806,217, forward strand.
AGCGTCCAATATATGGAGCAGTTTCCCCCATAGCCAGGATCCATGGGTCCAGGAATCAAAGGGTGGAAAAGAGAATAGTTCCACTCACTATCACTCCTAGTGACCCTCTAGGAAAATTTTTGCTTCCTATCCCCACAACTCTAGGTTCTGCTGACCTAGAAGTTTTGGTTCCAGAGGGGGGAGTTCTCCTACCAGGAGCCACAACAAACATTTCATTGGACTGGAAGATCAGACTTCGCCCCGGTCATTTTGGGCTTCTAATGCCCTTAAGCCAACAGGCTAAGAAGGGAATAACCGTGTTAGGAGGAGTGATAGATCCAGATTATCATGGAGAAATTGGATTGCCTCTTCACAATGAAGGTAAGCAGGAATATGTCTGGAGTGCAGGAGATCCCTTAGGGCATCTCTTAGTACTTCCTTGTCCTGTGATTAAAGTCAATGGGAAATTACAACAGCCTAATCCAAGCAGGATGACAAAGGATGCAGACCCATCAGGAATGAAGGTATGGGTCAGTCCTCTGGGAAAAGAGCCAAGACCTGCTGAGGTGCTTGCTGAGGGGGAAGGAAATACAGAATGGGTAGTAGAGGAAGGCAGTTATAAATACCAGCTAAGGCCATGTAATCAGTTGCAGAAACAAGGATTATAAAGTAATATGAATGCTTCTGTCTTATTTTGTTAAGAATACATTTTCCTTCCAATTTCTTTAACATCAATTGGTATTTAAGTTGAGACACTAAAAGAATGTTCCCAGGGGACATTGCCCCATTGTAAATTTACAAATGTGTTTGCGATTGTACGAGGAATAGTTATACCATGTTAGGCATATTCCTGATTTTGTTGTTTCATGTGGACATGAGATATTATTTTTGTCAAGTTGACACGGGTGGATTGTAGTGGCTATTCCTGGTTGTCAACTTGACTATATCTGAAATGAACTACAATCCAGAATTAGAAGGCTCACCTGGCCCTACTCTGGAGGCTGAGAGATACAAGTTTCCGACCTGAATCTTGGCATGGAGATCTCGAGGTATAGTGGCTATGAATCCCAGAGGATTAAGATAGAAAGATCTATGAGTTCAAGGTCATCTGGGATTAAACGTGTGGTGGCATAGTGGCTATGAATCCTAGAAGATTAAGACTGGAAGATCTACGAGTTCAAGCAGGGTCACCTGGGGTTAAAGGTGTGTGTTACACACCTTTTGCTGGAGACCTATATAAGGAAGGAAAGTTAGCTCTGCTTCATCTGCTTGCCTTGTGGGACTGAGCAACTGCTGGATCCTCGGACTTCCATTCACAGCTGCTGCCGACCATTGTTGGGAGTTGATTGTTGGGAGTTGGAATACAAACTGTAAGTCATCAATAAATTCCTTTACTACATAGAGACTACCATAACTTCTGTGACTCTAGAGAACCCTGACTAATACAACATGGAAGATTCTAATAAAGATGTATTATAAAAAATTAGTGTTTTGAAATCAGCAGCAGCCTCCTTCCTTCCATTCTATTTCTCCCCTCACTCTCTGCTCCCATTCCCTTCTTTTCTGTTTTTTTCCCCAATGATATTTGGAATTAGCCCAGCATAATATATATAATAGGCAAGGTTTTTGTTACTGAGCTGCATTCCAGCTTTTTAATTTTCTTAAGAATTTCTCATTCATGAGAAGTTGGGACTGAAGTGATGGCTCATAGTTTAAGAGTGTTGACTGCTATTCCAGAAGTCCTGGGTTTGTTCATCAACACCCACATGACAGCTAACAACTATCAGTAACTTCAGTTTCACAGGATTGTATGCACTTCTCTTACCTCCATGGGCCTCAGTCATGCATAGAGTGCATGACAAAGTTGTAGAAAAATGCCTATAAATATAAAATAACAATAAAAAAATCACAGAAATTTGCAACAGAATTTGTTCCAGTTTCTTCTTTATGTGTGCAAAGCTGCTTTCATTTCTTTTCTCAAACAGCATTGATTACTCATTACAAGAACTGTTGAGACAAGGCCAAGCATTTATTTGCTGTCCTTTGAAAAAAGCCAGAGCAGTATTTTCTCAGTTGGAAAACTAAGAAACCATGAATTTTAAGAAGCAGATAGTGTGACTAAGTTATGGTCACTTCATCCCTATACTGGGATTTGGTACCTCTGCACCTCAAGAGGTAATGATAGCAGTTGGGGTTGAGGGTTAAAACAAATAGAGGGCTTGGGTAGGTGCAGTCATTGAATTCTGATGTGAATCTTCAGGGCTAACTTGGTTCTGTTTTAGCAGTTTAGAATTATTCCTTGTGTCAGTAAAAGGCAGATGACATTCAGCATCAGGGACTGATCCAATAACCTAGCCCCAGATTACAGTGGGCACTAGTTTTCCTTTTCCATGATGAACAATCAGTAAACAGTTTGGAACCAAGGGCTGTCTCTTTCCATAAGAACAGTCATGGGGAGCATGGAGCAGGCATTGCCTACAGAGTCACAGCCTAAGTCTCATGTAGAAGGCCCCTCTGTGCTCCTAGACAGCCCCTGTTGAGCTAAGGACTTTCACAGATGAGCTAGACAGGAGTTTTCCATTTGCCCAGCCCCAGCCTAGTCACAGACCCAGAGACCCCAGACCTTCTGTTCCTCACTATTCTGTGTGTCACCCCTGTGGTGACTAACCCCAGATTTGTTTTCACACATCCTAGGCTTTTCTGAATACTTGTTGAATATAGTCACAGCAACAGAACAAAGCCCAGGCAAAACAGGATTTCATAAATTCAACTGCTTACCACCATGTATGTAAATGGCAGTTTCCACAATCTGATAATGTGTAATGAATCTGCTTCAACTCCCATTATTCTCTTTCTTTACCCTCACATCCTTTTATTTTCTTTGACCCATGGATTTAGCAAGATTTTTCTCTATTGTGTGATCTTAAAAGGATGCTTTTTGTTTGCTTATTTAATATTCATCTAGTTTGGTTTGCTGATAGATATGTTATTCTTCTCAGATTAATACTATTTCTTCTCATTAGCTTCATTTATTTTTTCCTTTTTTTCTTTTTCTTTTTTTTTTTTTTTTTTTTTTTTTTTTTTTTTTTTTTTTGGTGTTTCGAGACAGGGTTTCTGTGTATAGTCCTGGCTGTCCTGGCACTCACTCTGTAGATCAGGCTGGCCTCGAACTCAGAAATCCGCCTGCCTCTGCCTCCCTAGTGCTGGGATTAAAGGTGTGCGCCACCACCAACCGGCTTTATTTTTTCTTATCTACCCATACCTTTCTACCTTTATCAAATACTTTAACTCTCTATATTGTTTATTTTCTTCAATTTTAACATTTAATTCACCTTTTAATATTTATTTTATCTTGTTTTGAACATTTTTAACTTAGAGAGAATTGTTTTTTATTTACTTTTTCCCTTTTCCTTGTTTTCTATACTTTCACTTCGACAATATCTTTACCTTGTCTCTTCTCACTCTTTTTAATTTTTTTTAGAAATACCCCTCCTCTTTCACCCTGTTCCATTTCCTTCATATCTTTTGTTTAACATCTCTACAGTCATCTTAAATAAATTTTAATTTTATAGCACATTTTGTAACAGTTTTGCAATTTCACACTTGTCATCACTGCTAAGGTAGTAATGGGCCATGGATGTCTCAACTGTGTTTCTACAGCTCTTGGTTTGATGTGGTTGCCAAAAGAACAGTTTGTTTTCTCTTCATGGAATGGTTCTGGCATCTGCAATAAGATATATACAAAGCAAAATCACACCTTGCCACATGCAAATGCAAGAAACAGGAACAACAGAGCAACATGACCATTCTAAAAACAACTTGTTAATTATGAAACATTCTGATACTGTTTTTGGTAAAATGCCAGAGAACGATTTAAACTGTTCTGGTAATAAGGATTGTATAGGAGGAGACAAAGAGCAGGTGAATTCAATCTGAGGCATGGAGAACAAAGGTGGCAATATAGAGAAAAAGCAGTCTGCAGATGAATGAAAAAATAGCTATGTGGATTATACACATTAGAGATTAAGTCTGAGTTACCAATAATGCATCAGCATCATATAAAGGGGATAAATAAAAGAAGTTCCCTTGGAGTCATTTAAGCAATAAGATGTCCAGATTTGTGTCCTCTATTCCATGTGCTCTTTGTCTTCTATCTGCTCTCTGTTGTATGAGTCTGAATCAGTTCCTACCTGAAGGTTGAGTCTGTCCCGGTGTTCCATGTATTCTGTCTGTGTGTTCCTATGGCGTGACTGTGTATATCTGTTGTGTGTATTTCTGTGTATATCATTATCTATCTCTTCTGCCCCTAACAAAGGGCTTGATTATCTTTATTGAACAGTCCAGAAACATCACATGGGGGAAAGGACAGAATACATTACAAAAATATTTACCATAGTTATACATAGGATTAAGTCACTGCCTCCAACTGATTCCACTTGACTCAGATACAAACATCAGAATTTATCAAGTAACTGTAAATGTTGCCTTCAATTTTTTATAGTACATCTTAGAATGTTGCTTTCAACTTCTATATTTCCTGCATTCTGGAAATGCTCCACCTGCATTATCTAGGTCAAGTACATGGAAGATTACATAACTAAAGATTACAGCTATGTATTATCATAGGTTGCAAAATTGATTGCACAGTAAATCCAATGCAGGTCAAGTCGATTTTTATATCAGCCTCTTAAGACAGGCTAAATAAACATGCTGAGTACATAATAATAAGTCTTTAAGTGACTTCAAGTTATGCTACTAACTTTGGCTATGAGGTTCAACAAAAATTCCAGTTTCTTAGAATGTAGAAAATAGTTTGATAAAATTGCATTGTCACAAATTAATATATTTGAAAACATCAGAAAAGGTGGAAGAAAATTTATCAATGGAATAGAGAAAAATACCCAACTATGCTGGAAGTGAAAAAAACTCAAAAGGTCAAAATAATACAATGAGGCCAGGTATGTGGGTACACACCTTTAATCTCAGCACTTTGGAGGCAAAGGCAGGCAGATCTCTTTGAGTGTAAGGCAATCTTGGTCAACATAGTGAGTTCCAATGCATCCAGGTGTATATAGTAAGGCCCTGTTTCAGTAATTAATTGATGATGATGATGATGATGGTAATGATAATGATAATAATAGAGAGGAATGTGTCCCTTACAGAATCAATCAAGCAAAAGAAAGACTATGAAGGTAAACATAAATAAATGTTTTGTAACATATATCAAGGAAAAGTAAACATAATCACAGTCTCTTTGATGAAAAAACAAGTCATAGAATAAAAGAAAGAATTAAAATAAGCAATAAGAAACTAACTGGAAATTCTCCAAATCTATAGATATAAGTAGACATTTAAACAAATGAATTATTTCAAACACCAAATAGACAAGAGAAGAGAAAACTATCAACTACATTATATAAGTCATGATGCCAACAATACATATCAAAGCTCAGCATTAATGTGGAAGGAAAACCATCAACTTATCTACATTGGCAGAAACATCAGAAGAATACCTGCTCTTTCATCAAAGCCAAGAATACATAGAGAGATACACTTCAAGCTCTGGAAATAAATAAACATCCACAGACTAAGATAATTGTTTCCAGCCAAAGGTATCTTTTAATATTGACCGAGAAATACATTTTATTTTTTAGAGAAGCAGCTCATGTGCACTGAGCTGCATATGATACTTAAATAGATGCCATATACGATAGAGGAAGGAAGCTGATGCTGTGTGAGGTACCTAAGCAAATGGCATACGTGAATGAGGAAGCAAGACAGTTTCAACCATGATAGAAGAAGAAAGAATATGTTTTATGAAAGGGGTGGTTAAACAAATGACAGTAGGGAGTAATTTACCATGTCCAGTGCTTTAAGCTAGCAAACTCTTGATCTGAACACACACACACACACACACACACACACACACACACACACAGAGAGAGAGAGAGAGATAGAGAGAGAGAGAGAGAGAGAGAGGACAAAAAACAATAAATGTACAATGACTATAAAAAATTTCAACAATATTCCTAAGTATAAATGCCCTCAATTAACTAATGAAAATACATAGACTGATTGCCTATGATTTCTGTCTCAAGAAACAAAACTCACTCAGATCCTCATAGATTAAAAGACAAAACTTTGTAAAGAAAATCTACAAGTAAACAAAAGTAATATAGCTGTTCAGATAGCTGATAATATATATTTCAAACTTTCTATAGTAAGAGTAACATATGAAATGTTATTTTATAGTAGTAGAGTGAACAAATCATCAAGAAGATTAAGCATGGAAAGATGGTATAGCTCAGTGGGAAAAGATGCCCAAAGCCAGGCCTATACTCTTTCCCAGGAATCCACACGGTATATAGACAGAACTGACCCCTAACCTCTTTTCTAACCTCTATGTTGAGCCATAGCATATGCTGATGTCCCTACATAAGTATAAATATGTGTCAATTATTGTGATATCGAATTTTACAAAACAAACATTGACAGATGATAGATTAGATATGTCCTGACTCAGTAATGGCTCCCATGTACCGTGGTCATATCTAGATAGGTCATCTAAATGAAAAGTCACTAAAGAAATCTAAGAAGTATTCTACACCACAGATCAAAGGACATTCCATACATGTACAGAATATTCCATTCAGCAGTTTCAGGATACATATTCTTGACCTCAACTGGAAACTATTAAAAATAGATTACATTCAATGCCACAAGTGAAGTATTATCATATATAAAATAACAACTCTTGTATCTCAGCAGATTGTAAATGAGATAAACCTAAAAATCAATAGAAAGAAAAAATGGAAACTAAAAAATACATTGATTCTGATAACACACTCTCAAATGACTAGAGGACCTTTGAAGGAATTAAATGTTCCTGGAATGAAAGAAAAAAGAAAAGCATAGACCATCTGAATATTTTTGATATAGTCAAGAAAGTTCTAAGAGTAAAGTTTATAGTTATGAGTTCACCAAGAAGCTATTGTCAAGCGATGGTTGCCTGGAGATGCGCAGTAATTTTCCTTCAGGGATGCAGGCCCTGAGAGGCTTCCCACATAGTTAAGAAGGTTATCATGCCCCGATATATGTACAAGTGGGACTAAATGGACTCATTGGACATTAAAAAATTATGATAAAGAGAGAGAGAGGAAGAGAGAATGGGAAGAGGAGAGGGAGAGGGAGAAAACATGAAGTTTTAAGGGAAAAGGGTTAGAGAGGTAAGGAAGTAATTTGAAGGAAGGGAATGGGGAAGTGGATTTGTGTATAGGGTTTGGCCTAATGCTGCTTGTATTCTAATATTAATTTGGGTCCCTCAAAACTGTTTGCATGAGAAAGTCTGCACCTAAGAGATTGAGGGGTCCTGCTCCCAGTTAATTCTGATTGGTAAATAAGGATGCCAGCAGCCAATAGCTAGAGAGAAGGGAATTAGGCTGGGTTTAGGATTCCCAGGCTAACGACCTGAGGCAGAGACCTTAAAAAAGTGTGCAGGAGAAGAGAAGATATCCACCATGGGTTAGCTGAGCCATAAAATATGGCCATTTTGGTTGGCCAGTTGGAACTAGGAGCAGCCCAATGAAATATGGTAAGTAATAATGGGGTTATGGATAAAAAATAGATTCTAACAGCATAAGGGTAGGCCGTTACCCAGCTATTGTGCTGCTTAGGGCATATTTCAATATAAGACTGTATATGTGTCTTTTTTGGGAACTTAAATTGTCTAAAACAGAAAGGAACACCATGCTGGTATTTATTAAATTATTTGAACAACAGATTTGATCCAAGCATATGTATGTATGAATATTAAATAAAATATTTTTAAAACAGACATAACAAAGCACTACATATCCCAATTTAAAAAATAAATATCATAAAATTCCAAAAATATAATCTAAAGTTGCTCTTTAACTCCTTGAGAAAAATATTGTAGCAAGGGCTAATAAAAATCGAAGGCAGACATGAATATGAACTATAGCACAGCATAAGGCAATTCAAACAAAAATTACATTCCTTAAAAAAAAAGTCAAGACTGATAAGGCCTTAGCTACATTCATCAAAATCAAAACACAGAAAACCCAAAGTGGTAATTTTATATGAAACCTGGGTGTTTACTCCAGATTCCAGTGAAATAGAATCATTAGGAGGTACTTGAAGCTTTATTATCTGAAACCTGAAAAATCTTCATTATATGGGTATATTCCTAGAAACAGATGACCTACCATAGATAAATAAAAAATACATGATCCACTTTAAGGTAACCAAAGCCAATTCAATTTATACAGTCACAGAAATCTCTAAATGAAGAAAAGTGACAACTAAACACGTACATTACTACTTTTACTAAACAATACAGAGTTAACGTCTATATCCCTGAAACTGTTCCATAAAACAGAAATGGAGGACTAAAAATATTCATTCTATGACTCTGATATCACACTGATGCCCAAGACATCCAAACCTACCCAGTTGTACTAAGGCCATAGTTTCAGACATGGACTTGTGTGGCAGCATGGACCCAGATTTCACCATGGCTTCAGGCATCAGCAGAATTTAGGGATATTTGCTTGGACTTTGATTGTGACACTGTCCAGGTACATCAACTCAGACCCCAGTTGTAGGAGGACCTTGACCCCAACATGGCCCTCAGCAGCAGCCCAGACTTGTTTATCACTATTGTCTCAGGTGGCAGCACAGGCCATTCACATCAATATGGTCTCCAGGGGCAGCACAGCTCACAGACCTCAACACAGACTCAAGCCACACCACAGACCATGGATACCTGCATGTTGTCACAGGACAACATGCTCCTAAGACATCATCCTAGACTAAAACCACATCAGGGCCACTGATCTACTTATGACCCTCAGCCGTATCACAGAACACAGCAATGATCCTTCAAGGAAATCTAACCTACAAAGTGGACCCTTCCTTATCTCAGAACTTCGTCATTGCCCAGATCTAGAGTGAACCCATGGCCAAGCTGCTTGATGAATGGCTGAGTATGTATCTTCTTAAGCTCTGGGCTGCTACTCTACACCATCTGGTCTACCCCACTGGGCAACAATTTGATCCACCATCAACTTCAGGCCTCTTTTTCACCTGTCACTGCCGTCATATCACCAGTTCCACCTCTCTCCACAATACATGAATGCGCCACTCCTCTATCTCTCCTTCATCATTCCTATTCTCCATCACTGGTTTTCTTCTTGCAGTGGCTCCTGCCAGATGCCTTTGAGCCAACTGCCAAGCTGGCTTCTTCTGGGTAAAGATCATTTGTGCCTTATTTTAAATTGTTATTATATATACATATATATATGTATGTATATATATATATGTGTGTGTGTGTGTGTATGTGTGTGTATACATGTGCTATATAATTTATGATATATGTAATATGCATGTGTAAATGTTTCTGAGTATGCAAAAGAGTGGGTCTGCATCAATATTTATTGTGCCTTTTGTTGTGTTCTTTTCTTTGTTTGTTTTGTCTTATTCCAATGTATTAGTTTTTGTACATTATTATGTTACCAAGTTATATTATATAATATATGATATTATAGTATACATAATTATATATAACATATAATAATATACTATATAATTATATATAATGTATATTATATTACTTTAGAAGCCTGTTTTTGTTTTCTAATGGAAGAGAGAAAGGTGATGGATCTGGGTGAGAGAAGGATTGTAGGGAGGGAAAAGAATAATCAGCATTCATGTATAAAAAAGGTCCATTTTCAATAAAAATAAAGATTTTTTTTCTTGTATTTAAATCAACTGGATTTCATTTCATTTTCACTTGCAGGAACAGGTTAACTCCCACACGATTATATATTAGCCAGGAAAGCAGGAGAGGAGCTTTCATTATTTACGTGCCCTGTGAAGGCAAACATCAAGCAGAGCCAGCTTACCTTGAAGACTGACAGATGATGAACTCCAAATGTCATTGTGTGGAACTGAATGATGGCCATTTCATTCCAATGCTGGGTTTTGGTACTGCTTTGCCTGTAGAGGTAAGATCAGGGTTGCTGGGGTTGAGGGTCCAGAAGAAATAGAATCAGAATGAGTGTAATTCTGCCTGTAAAATCACTCACTTTCTGTTGCTTTTACAAAGCCAACTGGTAAAGATATTACTGTGATAAAGTTTCTTCAATAAGATGTGTGAGCCCTTTAATTTGGTGCTCTGCTTTGTGTTGGACTATCTCATTTTAATTAAAGAGTATGGGCTAAGTAAGCATCTCCCTGTATTCTTTTTCTGGATGTTAATGTTATCACTCTCAAACAAATGGGTCTTTAACCTTTAATTTCCCTCAGCCTTTCCAATGCTGTTGTAATGGATTTTGGTTGAAGAACTAACTTCATTAACTACTGTTGATGAAAGACAAACAGCAAGAAATAAAATTGTGACAGAGACCTAGCAAAACCTAGGAACTTAGTGATGACATTTAGACACAATTGGTCTGCATTCAAACATGTTGAATTTAATGCACAATGGTACAATTATTTACAATGAAAGTATGGAACTGGAGATTTCACTGTCCTGGTATGAGAGCTGCTTTCCATAATGCACTTAGCCTTACTAAGGATATGTATCTAAGGACTGGTTCCTATAATGCTGAATTCATTCTTATAGTCTATAAATTTATTCTTTTAAATATTTGTTTGTTAGTTCGCTTCTCATTTCCCCTTTCCTGCCTCCCGTTTCCCTCCTTCCTTCCTCCCTTCCTCTATGTGTTAACATGTATGGTGCATACTTGCCATGGTACTGTTGTGGAGGACAGAGATCAACAGACTTAGGTAATTTCTTTTTCATCATGTGCATCTCAGGGATTGAAAAGGGTCAGTAAGATTGTTGATAAGTGCTTAACTTAATGAGTCATCTCAATGGTGTTTTAAATTGCCCAAAAGTACAATAATGAACAATGGCGAGAATTCTTTAAATTGTGGAAGAGAGTAAAATAAAGGGCAGGAGAAAATTGGAGCACATAAAGAATCCAAAAGAAAGTAAGAATGGCCTCCAGAGGAGGTATCAGGATCTGGTATCATGTGTGTTGTAATGTTATTGCTGAAACTAAGAACACTGATATCATATGTAGATGGCAACTGCACTGCCTGAACAAGCACAGGGATTCACATAGACATAATCCAATTTGGAGACAGGATTTAGGGATAGGTTAAGTCAAGTGTTTTATGTAACAGACTGTGAATGAAGGTCTTTGAATAGAAGCTCTAAACATTAGTCATTTATACATCAGAATATACTTTGTGAATTCACTGTTCAGGGAATTTAATGTGTTCTTTTTCTTTCTTTTTTTAATTAGGTATTTTCTTTATTTACATTTCAAATGATATCTTCGTTTCTGATTTCCCCTTCAAATAAAGAAAAACCTGTTCCCTCCCCACTCCCCCTGCCTACTCACCCACACTCTCCCTCTTCCTAGCCCTGGCATTCCCTAACACTGGGACATAGAACCTTCACAGGACCAAGGGCCTCTCCTCCCATTGATGACTGACTAGGCCATCCTCTGCTACATATGCAGCTGGAGACATGCATCCCACCATGTGTACTCTTTGGTTGGTGGTTTAGTCCCTAGGAGTTCTAAGGGTACTGGTTAGTTCATATTGTTCTTCCTAAGGGACTGCAAACCCTTCAGCTCCTTGGGTCCTTTCTTTAGCTCCTTCATTAGGAACCCTGTGCTCAGTCCAATGGATGGCTGTGCGCCTCTACTTCTGTATAAGTAAGGCACTGTCAGAGCCTCTCAGGAGAGCTATATGAGGCTCCTGTCAGCCAGCACTTGCTGGCATCCACAAAGGTGTCTGGGTTTGGTGATTGAATATGGGAAGGATACCCAGGTGGAACAGTCTCTGGATTATCCTTCCTTCAGTCTCTGCTCCATATTTTGTCTCTGCAACTTCTTCCATGGGTATTTTGTTCTCCCTTCTAAGAAGGATTGAAGTATCTATACTTTGATCTTCCTTCTTGAGATTCTTGTGGTTTGTGGATTGTATTTTGGGTACTCTGAGCTTCCTAATACCCACTTATCAGTGAGTACATATCATGTGTTCTATCTGCCTTTCTTATAAGAAAACTTATAGAAGATCCATGGTATAAGAATATGTAAGAATTAGCATTGTAGGGAGAAACAAAAGATAGAATTTAAACTACCTCAATCAGCTAGAGTAGTTTTACTTGATGCCAGAAATGAGGACTTTCTTATTTTAGCCATGCTGTGATCATAGTTATGAGCCCAGCCACTCAATGACCCATGGTCAAGGGAACAGAGGTTATGTGTTTTAAGCTGGATATTTGTAGCTAAGGATAGAAAGAGGATGGGGGGGTTATTAGGAGTAGACTAGGGAAGTTAGCTATTTTCTAAAATTAGCTATTATGAAATGGCAGAAAGCATTAGATTTTTGCAAAAACCATTTATGTAGAGGCAAGGATGGCTGTTTTCCTTCTAAAATCATCAAATAGTTGTCTTCCTGGAACTTTGAACTTAAGTTCAGTGTCTCGGGTTATGAAGTCATTCCCTTACACAGCATTTAATTTTTATGTCAAATGGAGCATATTTTCTTGTATAATTTTTGTTTAATATTCTTATGATTCCCTGTAGTCCTGGATCTTAGATACTAGTGGACATCTCTTATAACAATGACTAACCTGCAATTGCCAACAACAAAAGAAGTTCTCAGATTGCCTTATTCTTGTTACCCCACAGACAAAGAACTTAATCTTAACTGGAATTTTTACTCCAAAAGACATAGGAGAAAGTTGGTATCAGAGAAGGTCACATTTTGTGATCAAAAGCATTGTGAATCACTAATACCCATCTATAAATGCTACTTTTTTGTTGCTCTCAGTTTCCCAGGAGTAAAGCTAAGGAGCTCACCAAAATAGCTATAGATGCTGGTTTCCATCATTTTGATTCTGCTTCTATGTATGATACCGAAGTTTATGTAGGAGAGGCCATCAGAAGCAAGATTGCTGATGGCACTGTAAGGAGAGAAGATATATTTTACACATCAAAGGTACTGCTTACATAATTTATCTGTGAATGAACAATGATGTTTGAAGAGATGTTCACATGATTGGATCAGTAATTGTTAGTGAATTGTATTTTCTTGTCTATCTTTTACTGACATACTTTTGTGTATTGGATATAGTATTGAGTCACTTTCTCTTTATTCATGTCATTAGATTCAGGAATTTAATGCCTATCACTTCTGCATTTTATTTCATAGCAATGTGATGTAAATTGGACTATGGAAAAGAGTAGTCTTGCTTATCTCCTGGATTGCATTTTAATAGTTCTCAACACTGAAAAATTTAGATACTTTTATTAGTAAGACAAAATAAGATAAGACTTTCAATTTTAATTAAGATATAACTAATCCTATTTATATTATATATAATATACAATAAAACACTGAAAATATTTTCCCATAGTTACAAGAATTAAGTACTATATAAGACAGAGTACCAGAGATAAGAATCCAAGATTGACATTTAATGTCCACAGGTACATACTGAATAAGCAAAACATTACACATATGTGGACACTCACACAACTAATTCTTCCATATTGAGTTGACTGGGTAAGAGCATTAGACTAGGCACTTCCTTCACATTTTCAACCCAGGGAAATAAAATATTGATGAAAAACATTATTATTACTACTCGATTAGAATGTTGTATGTTGAGTAATTTCAAAGACTAATTCATAATAAAGAGATATTTACATGCCTAGATCAGATTAAAGGACATTTGGATAGAAGTAGAATATTCCCTGTGCACAGCAATATCAAATCAGTAGAAAAATGTCCTTGTATTAGGTGAAGCAAATGATTAATTATTAGGATTTATTAATTCAATTTGAATTCCATCTTCAACTGCAGCTTTGGTGTACTAACCATCGCCCAGAACTGGTGAGGACTTCCTTGGAACAGACACTGAAGAAACTTCAGTTGGACTATGTGGACCTGTATCTCATTCATTACCCAATGGCCCTGAAAGTATGTTGCTTGAAATTCCAGAAATACTTCATATAAACTATAGTTTGGAATTATAGTGACTTATTGATGTGGCAGCTATAGCTACTATGCATCTAAAATACATATCTTGCTGAGGCTCAGAGATCATAGTAGAGGAGGGGAAAGAATGAGTTTATGGTCCAGGAGAGTAGAAAGATTGTTGTGAGATTACATCTTCTAGAGGTGGCAGAGAAGCTATACCTATGAAGTTTCACCAATGTGCTGACCTGACTGGAACTGAACAAGGACCAGTAGACATGTTAATATGGAGGGGGGAAGTCTTGTGGGGCCTAATATTAGACAACAAACAAATAAACAGAAAACAAACACAAAAATATATTCATAGAAAACTAAGGAATGCTGAAAGCAAGTTAGATACTCTTCCCAAAAAAGAGACCTCATATTGGCTATCCACCAAATGGTTAACTCTAAATAATCATAAAAAAGCCAACAAGCACATTTCATAATGACCCAGAGATACAATATTTATAAAAAAACATATATATATATATATATATATATATATATATATATATATATATATATATACACTTTCATATACATATGAAAATAGAATCTTAGCACTCAAGGGTGTTTCATAGTTTCATATTACTCAGCATTCAAAATATGTGACAAATATTATTACATTGAATATGACTCATCTATCTTATGGGGATTTAGTTCTCAGTTCTTCCTTTACCTAGAAACATTGCTATTGGTTGGAAAAGGCATTTGTTGAGAGTTTACTTTAACATTTGTTTCTATTCCAGCCAGGAGAAGAAAAATTTCCAGTAGATGAACATGGAAAATTAATATTTGACATAGTGGATTTCTGTGCCACCTGGGAGGTGAGTACTAGAATCACAGAGCACAGGGGTAGTGCATACAGAGAAAAAAATCAGGCCATAATTTCATTTGTGAGAGTAGAGTATACCTTCTGTCATACAAACTGAAGCTATTTCCAAGGGCTATTAAGTGTAAGAGGTGAGGTCACATTCATGGCTTTAATGTAGTAGAAATCTAAGAAATACTCAACCCAAGAAAGTATTTTTTATGTTATCTTTTCCTCCCCAGGCCATGGAGAAATGTAAGGACGCAGGACTAACCAAGTCCATTGGCGTGTCCAACTTTAACCGTAGACAGTTGGAGATGATTCTGAATAAGCCTGGGCTCAAGTACAAGCCTGTTTGTAACCAGGTGAGGATCCTCGGCCTCTTCTTGTTCATTTTTATGTATCCTTCTTTGCCATTGGTTAATAGATATTCTTCTAGCATTCACCTTAGCTTTGTGGAACAGCACAAGCCAATAGCAGAGTGTTTGTGGATAGGGCATTGAAGATCCTTGATTTTGTGTTGATTGACAGTCTTAGAGGAAAATATTGGTGGATCCTTTTCTTTTTTTTTTTATTTACATGTAAATTTCTCCATTCCCAGTTTCCCCTCCAAAAATCAAAGAAACAAACAAAAACAACCAAAACAAACCCCTGTTGCCTCCCACTTCCCCATGCCTGCCACCCTGCCCTCTCCCACTTTCTGGCCCTGGCATTCCCCTACACTGGGGTACAGAACTTTCACAGGGCCGAGCTCCTCTCCTCCTATTGATGATTGAATTTGCAATCCTCTACTATACACATGCTGCCTGAACAATCAGACCCCTCCATGTGCAGTCTTTGGTTGGTGGTTGAGACCCTGGGAGCTCTGAGGGTACTAGTTAGTTCATATTGTTGTTCATCCTAAGGGGCTGCAATCCCCTCAGCTCCATTACCAGGAAACAAGGATGCTGTGGCATTAACAGATGATTACTCTTGGGCTCATAGGCTTTGTTGATTATGAATGACAACTTAAGAAACCCTAAAATTGAAGTAAAGCAGACAACAATTCTCATCCAGGTTAGAAGGAAGAAGTTTATTGTTTTTGTTGTGAAATTATTTAGGGTATGTTAAATTAAATATGGAGAAACCTTGAACAACACATCAGCAGAATTTGTTCTTGCTATACTTCAATAAATTCTCCTGGTTCATGGAATCATATGAGTTTTGAAATAATTTCTTTGTATTCCTGTCTCCATTCCTTCAGATATTTATAACAACTTCCAGTAGACAAGTAAAAGTCATATATGGGAAAGGAAGTTATATTCTAAAACTTTTTTTAGGAATGAGGTTACATATTCTTTTATGGTTGTATTTGCATAGTGAGAATGTACAGAGATTTTTTTTTCATTTTTTTAGTAGATGTTTTCTTTATTTACAATATCTCCTTTCCCAGGTTCCCCTCCAAAAGAAAAAATAAAGAAATAAAATAAAATAAAATAAAATAAAAAATCAAAAACTAAAACAAACCCCTGTTCCACCTCACACCAGTCAGAATAGCTAGGATAAAAAACTCAGGTGACAGCAGATGCTGGCAAGGCTGTGGAGAAAGAGGAACACTCCTTCATTGCTGGGTGCAACTGCAAGCTTGTATAACCACTCTGGAAATCAGTTTGGTGGTTCCTCTGGAAATTGGATGTAGTACTACTAGAGGACCCAGCTATACCACTAATGGGCATAAACCCAGAAGATGCTCCAACATGTAATAAGGAGACATGCTCCACTATGTTCATAGCAGCCTTATTTATAACAGCCAAAAACTGGAAACAACCCAGATGTCCCTCAACAGAGGAATGGATACAGAAAATGTGGTACATCTACACAATGGAGTACTACTCAGCTATTAAAAACAATGAATTTATGAAATTGTTGGGGAAATGGATGGACCTGGAGAATATCATCCTGAGTGAGGTAAACCAATCACAAAAGAACACACATGGTATGCATTCTCTGATAAGTGGATATAAGCCCAGAAGATCAGACCACACAAAGTACAAATCACAAACCATAAGAAACTCAAAAAGAAGGAAGACCAAAGTGTAGATACTTCGTTCCTTCTTAAAAGGGGGAACAAAATTCCCATAGAAGGAGTTGCAGAGACAAACTATGGAGTAGAGACTAAAGGAAGAACAATTTAGAGACTGCTCCACTTGGGAATCCTTCCCATATTCAATCATCAAATCTAGACACTATTGTGGATGCCAGCAAGTGCTCAATAACAGAGCCTCCTGAGAGGCTCTGACAGTACCCAACTAATACAGAAGTAGAGGCTCACAGCCATTCATTGGACTTAGTACAGGGTCCTGAATGAAGGAGCTAGAGAAAGGACCCAAGGAGATGAAGGGTTTGCAGCCCCTTAGGACAAACACCAATATGAACTAACTAGTACCCTCAGAGCTCCCAGGGACTAAAACGCCAACCAAAGAGTACACATGGTGGACTAGTGGCTCCAGCAGCATATTTGTGGCGATTAATAAGAGACCAGTATCACTGAGGTGAAATTTTCTGGGAAGTGTTTCTGAGAATGCAAAGAAGCTGTGTTCCAGTGGTAGCCAAGGTTGTATCTCCTGTTGCAGGTGTACTTTGTAATGTGTAAGAGTCACCCAGGTGGTACTGGTTGTGAAGGCTTGAAGGGGTCATGAAGAGCATCTGAGGCTTGAAATTGTGAGAGGCCATGGAAGTCCATTGGTGATGGTACAGCCTCAGTTGTAGTTGATGGCCTAGGACTGAAGGAGTCATGCAAAGGATTTGAGGCTTGCCACCATGAAGAGAGCCTGTGAGAGGCTACTGGTGAAGCCTAGTCACAGCAGAAAACCCCAGTGTATTGGGGGTGCTAGTACCATGGATGATCACCAAGACCAGCAGCAGCAGTGCAGTAGATCAACCTGATCTTAGAGTGCTACAGAGGGCAGAGTTAGAGAAGTGGCACCAGCCTGTTGAAGGAACCCAGATGATCATGTGTTAATACTAGCCAGTGAAATAAGAATCTGTAATATTGAAGTTGTCTTGGAGACCCCCACATGTTTGAGATGCTGGAGTCATGAGCTATCTGCTGAGGAAAGCTGCTAACACAGAGTAGAACCAGCTCAGGAGACATTTTTGATTGCAATAGAGATGAAAAAGGAGTTGGAGATCTGAAGACCAATTTGAAATCACACATGGAGATGAAAGTTGGAGTTAGCCAAGATGGTTGGTTTCTTGGCTTGCTTTGCTGATTAATTATTAAGTGATTGTATGAATCTCAAAGGAGACTTTGAACTTCGGATTTCTAGCATTGTTTAGACTGCTATACACTATAGGGACTTTGGAAGTTGGACTAAATGTACTTTGCAGTACACTATTTTTAGGTATGATCTCATAAACTCATGTGTTTGAACAAGCCTATGGGGTCCAGGGAGGGGAATGTGATAGTTTCTATGTGCTTGTCCCAGGGAGTGGCGATATTAGAAGGTGTGGCCTTGTTGGAGTAGATGTGTCATGAGGGGTTTTAAGACTAACATCCTAGCTGCCTTGAATCCAGTATTCTGCTATAAGCCTGCAGATGAAGATGTATGTAAAACTCTCAGCTCCTTTTGTACTATGGTTGCCTGGATGCTGCTATGTTCCCACCTTTATAATAATGGACTCAACCTCTGAACCTGTAAGCCAGTCACAATGAAATGTGATCCTTATAAGAGTTGCCTTTGTCATGGTGTCTGTTCAGGCAGGAAAATCCTAACTAAGACAAATATCCAATATTTTCTTTTAAACACTTAAAAATTGAATGTGTTCTTTTGAAAATTTATATATGTTCTAGTCAAAGCCCCTCCATCCTATATTATTCCCTTCACGACCCATCTCCAACCCCTTTCTTCTTCTCAGGAACCTTTATTTTCATTTCTTTGTTAATGATCTACTGCAATCAATTAATGTTTCTTGCATCAGAATGGGTAAGGAGATGTATACTTAAGTTTTGGTGTTGTTATATTTAGATGCATAGACTTTCCTAATTTAGTTTATTATATTTTAACATGTCCTTTATATCAATGTGTGATTTCATGAAATATGCTATCTTTCTTTATTCATCTGCAGGTAGAATGCCATCCTTATCTCAATCAAATGAAACTTCTGGATTTCTGCAAGTCAAAAGATATTGTACTGGTTGCCTATGGTGTTCTGGGAACACAAAGATATAGTGGATGGTAACTGAGTCATTAAAATTAATTATAAATTAAAAGTTGTTGTTAGCATACCTTTAGTCTTACACTTCTATAGAGGGTGGTTCTGATGTTATGTTTGCCAATTGGCTGCTGGTCTGTCAGTAAATAAAGCCTGGTTCCATTGCTTTGAGAAAGGTATAATCAGTACTTCAAGGTCCTGAGAGGAAAAGGAGAGATGGAAAGGAGGAGAAAGACATTCACCATGTTTTGGAGAGAGGAGAACCAGGCAACAACATGAAATTTCAAAAGAGAATGGCCACTCCTGCAAGTGGGAGGTCAGGGGAGTTTAGCATTTGAAGTTTAGGGCAGGTGGGAAAGACTGAGATAATAAACTGATATGGGCATGCTTTTCCAGGCTGGAGATAGTAGCAATTGTTCCAAGAAAGGAATTTGAAATTGAACAACTGTGTGTTTGTATCTTTTATCCATGGATTCAAGGGAATCTGGGAGGGGGCTGGTAGCATGGCCACTTTCCAGAGCAAAGGCAGATAGAGTGTAAAACTACACACTACACAATTCAAAGTCTTGAACTCACTCAGGTGATTTGGAAGCAGAAGATTTTCATTTTAGAAAAAAAATAAAAGATTACAATGGTGTTACACATGTCCAGGTACACACATGGGAAAATCAATTCTCTATGGCCACCTTTGTGGTTATTTGAAATTTCTTTACATGCTTTAGCCTGAGATATTTAACCTCCCTATATTTCATTCCAGGGTAGACCAGAACTCCCCTGTTCTCTTGGATGAACCAGTTCTTGGCTCCATGGCAAAAAAATACAATCAAACCCCAGCCCTGATTGCCCTTCGCTATCAGTTGCAGCGTGGGATTGTGGCCCTCACCGTCAGTCTCAAAGAGGAACGGATCAAAGAGAACATGCAGGTGATGAGTGAAATTGTGGGCTTCCAAATTGTTCACACCAAGTCACCATATGAACTTCTTTGGCAACTCAGAAGCCTTGCATGAGTGGAATCCTTTTATCTGATTTTCCCATGCTTGTGCTTTATATACATCTGAAGGTTTGTGTCCTGTTCTGTGATAGCATAGCAGTTTTGCTGCAATATATAATTGGAATTGGACTGAAAACAGATTTTAGTCTCAGCATTGCATTGATAATGCACTTAGTAACCCTAAGTGAATGAAATAACCCTTTGTCTTCTGAAATGAGGCACCTAGAGTAGGTAATTTTTGGTCTACAACTTATTTTTTATATTTAAAATATTTATTTATTTATTTATTTATTTATTTATTTATTTATTTATTTATTATGTCCCCAAAGCTCCCTCCCTTCCTCCCCTTGATAGACTCCTTCACCCCATCCTCCCTTCTTTTCACCTCCAAGGAGGTTGGGCCTCCCCGATTCTCTCCCAACCCTGGTGCATCAAGTCTCTGCAGGATTTGGTGAATCCTCTTCTGCTGAGATAGGACAAGGCAGCTCTGCTACATATGTGCCAGGGGCCTCCATCCAGCCTATGTTCTTTGTTTGGTGACTCAGTCTTGGAGAGCTCGCAGAGATCTATTTTAGTTGGTACTGTTGATCTTCCTATGGGGTTCCCATTCCTTTCAGGGCCTTCAGTCCTTTCCCCAACTCTCCTAAAAGGATCCTTGACATCTATCCAGTGTTTGGCTATGATTCTGTTTCAGTCAGCTGCTGTATGGACTCAAGAACAGTTATGCTAGGCTCCCATTTTTAAGCATAATAGAGTATCATTAATAGTGACAGGGATTAGTGCTTGCCCCTGTGATGGGTCTCAAGTTTGGCCAGTTATTGCTTGGTCATTTTTTTCAGTCTTTGCTTCATCTTTGTCTTTGTTTTTCTTTTAGACAGAGCAAGTTTTGGGTTGAAAGTTTTATGAATGTGTTGTCCTTACCCCACTACTGGAAACAAGGTGGCCCGTTCATGTTCCATATCCTCACTATTAGGCATTTCTGCTAGGGTCATCCCCATTTGGCTCCTGGGAGCTTCTCTAATTGCAGGTCTCAGGGACTTCCTAAAGATTCTCCCAACCCTGGCACCTTTGGCAGCTGCAGATTTCTATTCATTCCTGTTGCCCTCTGGGCCTCTCTTCTGTCTCTTCCCACACCTGATTCTACCTTCCTATCCCCCTACTTCTCCCATCTCCCACCCAGATCTCTCCTCTCTGCCTCCCATGATTATTTTATGGCACCTTTTAAGTGGGATTTAAGCATCCACACTTGTGTCTTCCTTCTTTAACTTTTTTGGGTCTGTGCAGTGTATCATGAGTATTTTGTACTTTTTGGCTAAGGTTCAGTTATCAGTCAGTTTTTACCATACATGTACTTTTGGATCTAGGTTACCTCCCTCATGATGATGTTTTATAGTTCCATCCATTTACCTGCAAAATTCATGATGTCCTTATTTTAATTGCTTGTCATATTCTATTTTTAAATGAACCACATTTCCTTTGTCCATTGTTCAGTTGAGGAACATCTAGGTTGTTTGCAGTTTCTTGGTATTATGAATAAATCCATTATAAATATAGTGGGGCACTTGTCCTTGTGGTGTGGTGGAACATCTTTTGGGTATATGCCTAGGAGTGATATCACAGGGCCTTTGATGACTACTTCCAATTTTCTGAGAAAATGCCAGATTTATTTCACCAGAAAATAAATCTGAGTGCTTGTACAAATTTGCAATCCCCACAGAAATGGGGGTGTGTTCCTCTTTCTTCACTGTCTCACCTTCAGCAAATTGGCTGGATAAAAAAAATTAACTCAAAGAAATCAGTGGGCATCCTTTATACAAATGATAATGGGCTGAGAAGAAATTAGGAAAATAACAACACTTACAGTAGCCACAAATAACATAATATCTTGGTGTAAGTCTAACCAAGCAAGTAAAAAGACCTGTAATGACAAGAACTTCAAACCCATGAAGAAAGAAATTTAAGAAGATACAAGAAGATAGAAAGATCTCCCATGCTCACGTATCAGTAGGATTAGTATAGTGAAAATAGTCATCTTACCAAAATCATTCTGCACATTCAATGCAATCCCTATCAAAATTCCAAACACAATATTTTACAGACCTTGACAGAACAATTCTTAACTTCACATGGAAAAACAAAACACTCAGAATAGCTAAAACAATCCTAACAATAAAAGAGCTCCTGGAGGTATCACTATCCCTGATCTCAAGCTGTAGTGCAGAACAATAGTAATAAAAACTGCATGTGTTGGTAAAGAAACAGACAGGATGACCAATGGATTAGAACTGAAGACCCAGAAATAAACCCATACACCTACAGACACTTAATTTTGACAAAGAAGCCAAAACCCTAAAATGGAAAAAAGAAGTCACCTTCAATAAATGCTGGTCTAACTGGATGTCTACATAAAGAATACAAATAGACACATATTTATCACAAAGTGGATCAAGGATCTCAACATAAAACCAAATACACTAAATCTAATAGAAGAGAAAGTGGGAAAAAAAAACCTTGAGTGCATTGGTACCAGAGACAATTTCCTGAAGAGAACACCAATGGCTATTTTGTATTTTTTTGTACACACATTTATTTTAACACTTAGGTATTTAACCACTTTAATTTTATGTCAAGCATCTACAAACCGTGTAGTGAGTAATTTTTTTTAATAAGAAGAATTTTTTTTACACCACTAATATTAGTATGAGTTAAAGAAAACAACCCTTTTTCATGTTTGGACTCCTATATTTAAAACATTTATATAACTAGTTGTTCTGTGGCTAGAAGTATTTTTTTCTGTCTTGTCTGACCTCAGAAGGGTTGTTTTGTGCTTGGATCGGTTCTGTCATGTCTGTTGTGAGGTCCCTTTGTTCTAAGATAGAATCATTTGCAGGGATGCCTTCAACATAGTTCTCTTTTATCTTCCTTTTTAGTAGTTCTTAATTCTCCTTCCAACCAGCCTTTGTTTCATTTCACCACTTTGTACAATTCCCAATCAGTTTTGAACTCTTGGAAAGTGCTTCCATGTCTAACAATTTTCTAGTCTAGACTAAGAATGCCATTACTTGTGGCACATTCAACTCGCAAAGTACATTACGAGCCAGGAAAGTGTCAAGACATGTGGGAAACTCTTCTGTACCCTACGACATGTGGCTCTACATTCACAAAGTTGAATGTACATTGAAAGACACGGCATAGATATTCTTATACTCTTTTAAAAATCATACATTTTAACTAAAATATAGTTATATTACCTTCAACTTTCTCATTCCTTCCTGCATCTCCTCCCAAGTTACCTCTAACTTCTCCAACCCCTCTTCATTGTCAGATAGATAAGCCCTTCTTTCTCAATTATTTATTATTAGTATTATTAGTATTATTATCATTGTTGTTATTAATTACATATGTATATTTATGTTTATATCCACAATTGTATAAATTGTGCACAATGAATACATTTTTGTTGGTGGTGTGCATGTAGCTTTAGGGCTGATAGGTTTGTATTGGATTACCAATTAGAAGAATCATTCCTGGGAGAGGCCAATCCTGCCTCCAGCATTATTGTATTCTTATTGTCAGTCCATTAACAATGCTTTTGTATTCTGGAAATTCATTGGTATCAGTTTCTGAAGTGAATATTGAAGCTTTTCTAAAAAAAGACAAAGCTACTTTTCAAATTTTCATTAGGTATTATGAACAGTAATTTCTCCTCTGCATATTCAGATTCCCCATGGTATCTCTGTCTCTCTCTTTCTCTTTCTCTCTCTTTCTCTCTCTGTCTCTCTCTGGTTCTCTGTCTCTCTGTCTATCTCTCTGTCTGTCTCTGTCTCTCTCTCTCTGTGTGTGTGTGTGTGTTTGTGTGTGTGTGTGTGTGTGTGTGTGTGTGACTGGTGTTAAGCTTTCCTGTGTGGAGCATACCCATACCCTTCTCCATTATTTTGAAAATGTCATCCTCTGTTTTTTTTCCGGCTCATTTTTGCATTCCATCAGAATTTCCCTTCTATCATTTCCAATGTTGATAAAACATACAATTAAAAATGGATAGCAAAATTAATCATCAATGACTGATTATACATCTCTCCTTTCTCTTGTGCTCAGTTAATATGTTTTGCCTAATATATTAATTATCTGGAAATGGGTTTGGGTCTCTCAAATGATAATTCTTCTGATTTCTGCTATTACCAAATACAGCTTGATAATATTTAGTGTTTGTTATTTTACTTTTCCATATTTTCTGAAAAAGATTTTATTTTCATTTCTAATAACTACTTGCAGACATCTTTCATAGGAGAGTCCAGCAATTGTTTTCATGAACAACTCTTGCTACTGAGAAGTAAGAGAAGATTTAGGAACTTGAAATCTTGACAGTTATGTTCCTGGTGCTTTGTAGTAAAGGGTGTTAAGTAGAGTTTGAGTTTGTTTTTGTGTCTGGCTTCATATTTTCTGATGGTGGTTTACTTTGAGGTCATCATGTTTTAGGTAAACTGGTCTTAAATTTGCAATGTAGTTGAAGAGGACCAGGAGCTTCTGAACTTTTTGCCTTTTCAATCCAAGTGGTGGGACTAACAACATATGTCACTATACCAGGTTTGCTTGGGGATTTGTGGAATATTTTTGTTATAAAAGGTTTAGAATACATTTCCTAACCTCTACTCAGAATGCTTATGTTTGTGTTTGATATCACATCTGTTCATTATTTTGAAGACTATTGGATTTTGGCAGCATTATGTTATCCAACTCATGATTATTATAATGGAATTTACTATTTGCAGAAGATATTACACTACACTACACTACACTACACTAACTACATACATACTACACTAACTTTTGTAATTTTCATACTAGGTTCAGGCTATCTTCTATTCTGTCTCATACATAGAAGGAAAAATTTTGTGATTTTTTTTTATATTCCCCTTTTGTTTTAATGAATTTCAAACATTCAGATGATTTTGCATCCATGTCTATCAACTAAATGGATAAGTTGGTGTATGACTGATATTTTTATTCTTGGTATTGATTTTAAGATCAATAATGGACCAATTTGTTTAAGTAGTTACAAACTTCCTAAAGTGTATTAAAGATACGTCCTTGGAAGCCAGTTCTTGGTTACTTTGAATAACATACCATTTAATATTAGTAAAATGTCCATGTAAGTAATAGTTGAAATAACATTTTCCTATTTTGAGTGTTCTTTGCTCAGACATGAAAAAACTATATAAATGATGATTACTGAATTGTGTTACACATGTAGACAAGTGTGTTCCTGGTTTAAATCTTCTAAGCAATTTTTTCTTTTTTTCAATTATGTCAGATTTCTTTCCTCCTGACACTCCATTCAAATCTCCCTTGCCTGTTTATTGTGGATGGATTCAATATGTGGAAGAATTCTGAGTGATGCTGTCCCTGGTGTTTCATTTCTCCCTTGAATCTTTTGTTTAATATCTTTGTATTTTGTGAAATCTGAGAAATCTTCAAGCATTTTGTCAAATACCCATCTTCCCTGTTCAGTTGGTGCATTTACAATGTGCAGCTTGGCAAACATGCAGTCTAAATGTGTGAATTTGTAAAAATGTTTCCTATCTTTGTGGTAGGTTTTTGAATTCCAGCTGAGTTCAGAGGATATGAAAGTCCTTGATGGCCTGAACAGAAATATGCGATACATACCTGGAAGAATGTAAGTTACTTTAATAACTTGTTTACTCCATTTGTTTCCAGGAGGAATGCTTTTAAAGTTATCTCAATACATGTAAATCAGGTAGAAGAAACCAGAGACCAGAATCAGGAAAAGGAACTTCTGGAAATCTTTATAGTCTGCTCAGAATTCTGCGCTTATTCACAGAAGCAGGGTGAGAAGAGCAAGGGTCATTTTTATCTGTGGTTCCTGAAGGTCTGTACTGTTTGGGGAAGGAAGCTTCATAAGCCCACATTGCTACTGTATTTTCATCTTCCCTGTGGTAGTCTGAATCTGTATGTCCTGTGAATATGCACTGTAGACATTTCAAGGAAACTTCCTTGTCAATATCATGCCATCATGTCCTTTTCTCCAGCACTTGTTTAAACCCCAATCTTCTTAAATATATGACCTTGGAGTCTATGTCATCATCTGCATATAAAATTGTTCACTGTAATCAGGAAATTCAGTGGTTTTAATAATTTGAAAAACTTCACTTCCTCCTCAATGTGCTTTTTGTTCAGGAACTAAATATTCAGGTCAGAGACCTGCTGACTTGATGTGTTTGATAGCACATTCAGTATTGTAGCTTTTCTGAAATTTAAAGAGGTCAATGTAGAGTCCTAAAGAAATTATTGGGAAGACATTGGAGACCCAGAGATATGTTGAAAGATGGCTCAGTTCAGTAAAACACTTGCCTAGAAAGTGTGATTAAAATCTGGGTACAATAGTGTGCTCTTGTAATTCAAGTGTTCTGAAGGTGAAAAATGTGCAGACACACCCCGCCCCCCAGGCTTGCAGGTCAGCCATCTTATGCTAACTGTGAGTACAAGGTCAGTGAGAGACCCTGCCTCAAAAGATGCAAATGCATTCTTGAGGATTACACTTGAGTGTTTCAATGGCCTCTACATTTATGTGCATATTTGTATATATGCATATGCAATCACAAATAAACCTTCACACACATATACAAGGACACACACATATGCATTTTTTTAAAAAAATGGAATACTATATAGAAACATTCCCACTGCTGTAGATAATTTAAAGCCAAAGAAGCTGTGTTTTTCATTCTACATATAAAGCAATAGAATTCAAGACAAGATGTATTATGAATGAGGGAAAGCAGTGGGAAAATTAATTCAAAATGAAAAATATGACAATATATAAAAATTATAAATATAATGCAAAGTAGCATGGAATAAAATTGTCTAGTATGGTTTTATTCTTAACAGTATACAGAAAAATCAATAAAGTTGTACATATTACATAGAGACAGAGCTATTATTCATACTATGATCCTCAGAAGAATAATCTTTTAACTCCTTATAACTTGTGTGACTTGATAGGGTGAATAACTCCTTGAATGTGAGATTTTTGTTGTGAACAAATATTGTTTCTATTTCTAAATCAAAACCACTAAATTTTATTTGGCAAGCAGTTAATGATTGATAATTTTGAAATTGAAACTAAATGTCAGTGTAGACATTATATTTAAACCTCTACTTTAGAAAATGAAATGTTATATTACAAATCCACTAAATACACAAAAATTGGACAGTGCATATCCCCAAATACTGGTATATAGGTAATATGGTATTATTCCATCAGATACATCTATTTCATAATTATTAAGAAATTTTTAATTGGAAATTTAACATACACATTTATTTTTGTCTGATTATATGGTATTAGTATGACAATGGACTTCATATTTTCATTTAATTTAAAATATTTTCCATCTGCTTTCTTCTAATTGTAGATTTCTTTATCATACAGTGTATCTGGATTACAGTTTCCCCTCTCTATACTCCTCCCAGTTCTTGCCAACCTCCCTTCCCCTCCAGATCCACTCCCTCTCTGTCTCCCATTAGAAAAAATAGGTTTCTAAGAGACAACAACCAATCATCTCAAAATAGATTGTAATAAAACAAAGTAAGATATATTTATCTGGGCTGGAGAGATGGCTCAACGGTTAAGAGCACTGACTATTCTTTCTAAAGGTCCTGAGTTCAATTCCCAGCAACCACATGGTGGCTTACAACTATCTGTAGTAGAGTCTGCTTCCCTCTTCTGGTGTGCCCTCCTACACATAAAACAAATAAATAAATATTAAAAAATAAAGATATATTTATCTTGTTTTCCAAAATAGAATATAATAGGATAAAGATAAAACACCACATTGAAGTGGGACAAGGCAACCTAACAGAAAGAAAAGAACCCCAAGAACAGGCACAAGAGTCAGAAAACCACTCATTCACACATTTAAGATTCCCATAAAAGTTCTAAGCTGAATAAGCCAGATTCTTTAATGATCTTTTTATAGTCCTTGGACTCAATGATAACCTAAGACAACATAAGGACAAATGCAACTTAGAACAAAAGAAATTAAATATAACTATATCTTCCCAAATATTTTTAAGTAGTTACATTTATTTATTTGTATATAATGTGTATATGTATGTGTGTGGACGCATGTCATGGCTATCAGATGACTACTTGCCACAGAGACTTCTGTCATTCTAATATATATGTCCCAGGAATAAAACTTAGGTCATCAGTTGTTAGGTAGAGCCTTTCCCAATTAAGCCACCTCACCATTTCTCAATTAGTACTTCGTTTCTTGTTTAGAACAATGTTTGCTTTCCTTGATGATTTTTAACATAAAAGATTGACTATTTCTTTATTTAAAAAATATAGCCTGGTCTACAGAGTGAGTTCCAGGACAGCCAGAACTACACAGAGAAACTCTGTCTCAAAAAACAAAAAAACAAAAAAACAAACAAAAAAAAAATCACAAGTTTGTTTTCGGCCATGCAGTGGTGGCACACCCCTTCAATCCCAGCACTTGAGAGGCAGAGGCAGGCAGATTTCTGAGTTCGAGGCCAGCCTGGTCTACAGAGTGAGTTCCAGGACAGCCAGGGCTACACAGAGAAACCCTGTCTTGAAAAACAAACAAACAAACAAAAAGTATTTTTTTAAATTTATTATTCAAATGTTTTTAATTGTATTTATTTTTTAATTTAATTAAGTTTTGCCTATATGTGTCTCTGTGCACCACATGAATTCCAGGCACCAGGTAGGCCAGGAGAGGGCGTAGTATTCCATCCCCTGGAACTGAAATTACAGATAGTTGTGAGCCACCATGTAGGTATTGTGTGTAGCACTTGGGTCCTCTGGAAGAGCTGTCAGCACTTTTAAAGGCTGAGGCATCTCTCCAGCTTCTCTTTGCTTTATTTTTATTTTTTACTTTTATTTATTTTTTGCTAGATACATGTTTGAACATTTGACTCTTTATTTTCTATATGTTGAGTACTAGAGAAAGGAGGATAATAATTATCTGAATCATTTATCTATTGTTTTCCTTCCAAGTAGAAAGCAATGTTTTTGAAAGTAAGAAAAGAAGATTTTATGCCTTAGGGAAAGAAAATTTTATAATTTCACACTAAAATCAGCTAATCAACTTCACAGAATTCACTCCTTGTAGATACAGAATGATCCACTGCATTATGTATGCATTCTTTGTTTTTGCAGTTTTGAGGGCCACCCTAATTTTCCATTTTTGGATGAATACTAACATGTGAAGATGTCTTCTGAAAGGCCTATGGGTGGGACACCGCTCAGCTGCTGCCATCCACAGACTTGCCACTTCTCCTCTATAGCAACTGAGAACTTCCTGGAGCTACTCCTCAGCTAAGAAAAAAAATATATATCCTACCATTCTGAAAACAAATAAAAGATACACCCTTCAGCAAAGGGCACTGTATTGTCTTAATGCTTTGTCTTCCTCTGGACTAATGATGTCCCCAAATTAATTTGCTTAGAGTCGGTGTTTAGGGTATGGTAGAAGATAATAGTCACTTTATGAAAGGTTCTTCCATGAGAATGGGTAGTATTTTCATCTTTTGAGGATAAAGCTTGCAGGTATTTATTAATCTGTGTTTCTTCAGCTCAAGGATGGAAAATGTGTACTATGTAGTAAGAAAGATTGAGGAGGGTCAACAATAAACCCATAGTTACATTAAGCATTTTACGCATAGAAGTTCTAATGTTTACAGAATGAGATTTAGTTCACAAAGGTTGTCAGAGTCAGGTGAGAGGTGAATCAGCCTGCAGAGTTCATGAAGTTCCAATAACAAAACATCCCTTGAGATAACTTTTTATTATTTACTTATTATTTTCTTATATATCACATCAGTACTGGAGTTTTTCCTCTCTGTATACCTTTTACTCTCTCTGCCAGCTCCCCTCACTCTCAGATCCACTGACTCTCCATTGCCATTCAGAAAAGAGCAGGCTTGCCAGGGATATCATCGAAACATGGAATAACTTGTTAGAATAAGACTAGGCACATACAGTCATATCAAGGCTGGACAAGGCAACCCAGTAGGAAGAAATGGATCTCAAAAGAGTCAGAGACATACCCCAAACCTCTGTTAGGAGTATTACAAAAACACCAAGCTACACAAACATAAAATATATGCAGAGGACCTAGTTCAGACCAATACTGGCTTTATGATTGTTGCTTCAGTTTCAGTGAGCCCCTATAACCTGTGCTTATTTGATTGTATGGGCATGGTTCTTCAGGGTCCTCAATCCCTCTGGCTCCTACACTCCTTCCTACCCCTCTTCCACAGGGCTTCCAAACCTCCACTTAATGTTTGGCAATGGGTTTCTGCAACTGCTCCAATCAGTTGCTGAATGAAGCCTCTCCGATGATGATTATGCTAGACTATAGTCTATGAGTATAGCAGAATATCATTAAAAATCATTTCATTGCCACTTTTAACCAAGCCAGTCATGTTTTGTTCTATCTTAGGTTTCTGGATTATCCACCCTCTTGTTCCTGGCCATCTAAGCAGTGTCAAATGTGAGCCCTCTCTTGTGGAGTTGGCCTTAAGTTGGACAAGCCATTTGTTGGCTACTCCCACTTCTGTACCTGAACAGGTACAGAATGTACCTGATGTTTATCTGGACATATCTTGCAGGAAGGACAAATTGTAGGTCAAATGATTTGTGGCTGGGTTGATGTGCAAATCACACCACTGGAAGACTTCTCTGGTTAGAGGAGATGTCTGCTTCAGGATCCATATCCCATATTCCTAGGATTTTTCTCTAGGGTCACCCTTGTAGATTCCATGGAGCTTCCATTGCATTAAGTTTACAAATGGCTCTCCAAATATACCCAATTCCAGTTGTGTCTCTCAGCACTGTGCTCCCGCAGCACACAACTGATTCCCTGCTGTTCCCATCCCCACTCCACCTACAAAATCTACTCTATTTTCCCTTACCAGGTAGATCCATGCACCTTCCCCTTAAGCCTTCCTTGTTACTTAGCCTAGTTGGGTCTGTGGATCATAAAATGTTTATCTTTTATTTAATAGTGATATCTACTTATAATTGAGTACATATGTTTGTGTTTCTGAATATGGGTTACCTCACTTTGAATGATTTTTTTTCTAGTTCCATCTACTTGCCTTCAAATTTCATAATGTCATTTTTAAAAAAATGAGGTTTTTTTCAACCCAAAAAAATGGGTTGAGTAATATACCATTTTATATGTGTATTACATTTTCTTTATTCATTTTTTATGTCAAGGGACATCTAGGTTGTTCCACTTTCTGGATATAATGAATAACGCTCCTAAGAACATAGTTGAGCAAGTGTCTTTGTGGTAGGATGCAGTATGTTCTTTGGGTAAATGTCTGAGTCTGGATACAGCTGAGTCTTGAGGTAGATCAATTCCTAATTTTCTGAGGAACTGCCATATTGATTTCCAAAGTGGCTATAGAAGTTTGCACTTACACTAGCCTTGCTGCACATCCTCACCAGTGTGAGTTGTCACCTGAGTTTTTGATCTTAGCCATCGAATAGGTATAAGATGGAATCTCAAAGTAGTTTTGATTTGCATTTCCCTAATGATTAAGGATACTGAACATTTATTTAAGTGCTCTCAGCTATTTGATATTCTTCTGTAGAGAATTCTCTGTTTAGATCTGTATTCCAATTTTCACATTTTTCTATTTTATTCTCTTTATATCCTGATCATAGCCTCTTCCTTCCTCCTTCCATTCTCACACTTACAAATCCTTCCCCTATTGCCTCCCCCCCTTCTCCTCAGAAATGGGAATCCACTCCTCAGTTACCACCCCACCCTGCAACATATAGTCACAGTAGGACTAATCACATTTTATCCCACTAAGACCCAACCAGACAGCCCAGGTAGGGGGAATGGGGTCCAATGGCAAAGAAGAGAGACTAAGACAGCCCCTGCTCCACTCGTTAGGGGACCCACATGAAAACTATACTGGCTGGTTTTGTGTGCCAACTTGACACAGGCTGGAGTTATCACAGAGAAGGGAGCTTCAGTTGGGGAAGTGCCTCCATGAGATTCAGCTGTGGGGTATTTTCTCAGTTGCCCCTTGTGGGTGGTGCCATCCCTGGGCTGGAGGTCTTGGGGTCTATAAGAGAGCAGACTGAGCAAGCCGGGGGAAGCAAGCCAGTAAAGAACATCCCTCTATGGCCTCTGCACCAGCCCCTGCTTCCTGACCTGCTTGAATTCCAGTCCTGACTTCTTCTGGTGATCAACATCAATGTGGAAGTAAGCCAAATAAACCCTTTCCTCCCCAACTTGCTTCTTGGTCATGATGTTTGTGCAGGAATAGAAACCCTGACTAAGACAAAGACCAAGCTGCACATTTCCTACCAATGTGTAGGTGGTATAGATCCAACTTCTGAATGTTCCCTGGTTGGTGGCCCAGGCTTTGTGAGACCACATGGCTCCACGTTAGTTGACTTTGTGGGCCATTCTGTGGTGTCCTTGACCACTTTGACATGCTCACTTCTATCTCCTACTCTTCCGCAAGACTTCCTGAGCTCCTCCTGATGTTTGACTCTGGGTTTCTGTATCTGTCTCCATTTGCTGCTGATTTAAGCTTCTCAGGAAACAGTTATGCTAGGTTGTTGCCTTCAAGTATAGCAAAGTATCATTAATTTCTCTCATGGATGTATCTCAAGTTTGGAAACTCATTGATTGAATGTTCTCCCAGTCTCTGTTCTATTTTTATCCCTGTACAAGATAGACAAGACATATTTTGGTTTGAAGGTTTTGTGGGTGGATTGATGTTCCCCTCCTTCCTCTGGAAGTTTTGCCTAGCTACAAGAGGTGGCCATTTTATTCTTTATATCCCCCTCAGGTAGGTATCTCGGCTAGGGTTACCCTCATAGACTTCTTGTATCCTTCTTATTCCCAGGCCTTCAGCTAGTCACCAGAGATGCACTCCACCAACTTCCATTTTTACTTCCAGCTTTCTTCTGCCCCCTTTCCCCACAACCTAACTCCATCCATGTTCCCTTCTTTACTCTCTCTCCTACCTAGTTCCATTTCTCTATCCATCTCTGATGACTAATTAATGATGCTGGTCTTAAATGAATGTCTGCATGTAGAAGAACACAAGTAGATTCATATTTATCACCCTACACAAAGCTCAAGTCCATGTGGATCAAAGACCTCAACATGAAATTGATACACTAAATATAACAGAAGAGAAAGTGGGAAACAGCCTTGAATGCATTGGTACTGAAGACAACTTCCTGAATGGAACACCAATAGCTCAGGCTCTAAGATCAACAATTGATAAATGGAAACTCATGGAATTGAAAATCTTCTGTAAGGCAAAGGATACTGTCACTAGGACAAAATGGCATGCTAGAAATTGGGCAAGACTATTCACACCACACCACACCACACACACACACACACACACACACACACACACACACACACACAGAGAGAGAGAGAGAGAGAGAGAGAGAGAGAGAGAGAGAGAGAGAGAGAACATAAATTAGAAACAAATAAATCAAATAACCCAATTTTAAAATAGGGTACAGAGCTAAACAGAATGTTCAGTTAGGGGGAATTGGATCCACAGGGAGGCCACAGATTCAGGGATAGACCTGGGAACCTGCATGAAGATCAAGCTGTCCTTCTGATACATATGTGTGAGGAGGGGTCTAGGTCCTGCCCATGCCCATTCTTTAGTTGATTGTTTAGTCTCTAGAAGCCCCCAAAGATCCAGGTTAGTTGACTCTGTTGGTCTTCTTCCACTTATTCCTCCAGTGACTTGATAAACCTGGGAGGAAGAGAGGAGAGGAGGACACCTAGGAGGTACTCTCCCATCTCAGAGGAGAGGGGAAAAGGAAGTGGGATGAGGATCTATGTGAGAAGGTACTGGGAGGAGAGAGGGGGCTGATATTGGGAAGTAAAGCAAATGAATAAATAAATAAAAAAGAAAAATGTTCAATGTCCATAGTCATCAGGAAAATGCAAGCCAAAATGACCATGAGATTTCATCTTACATCTTTCAGAATGGCTAAGACAAAAATTCAAGAGACAGCACATGTTGGGAAGAGCAAAGGGAACAGTCTTCCATTACTAGTGGGAGTGCAAACTTGTGCACCACTCCTGGGCATCTACCCAAAAAGATGTCTAACTATGAGGACACTTGCTCAATGATCATAGCAGCGTTGTTTGTAATAGCCAGAAGTTGGAAACAACCTAAATGTCCCTCAACTGAAGAATGGATAAAGAAAATGTAATACATCTACATAATGGGATGTTATTCAGCTATTAAAACAAAGACATGATTTTTGCAGGAAAATGTATAGAACTTGAGAATATCATCCTAAGTGAGGTAACCCAGAGCCAGAAAGACATGTATGGTATGTACTCAGTTATAAGTGGACATTAACCATAAAGTACAGGACAACCATGCTACAATCAACAGACCCAGAGAAACTAGGTAATAAGGAGGTCCAAAGGGAAGATATACCCCATTTTTAAATTTGATTATTTGGCTTGTTGATGTCTAGTGTCTTGAGTTCTTTATATTTTCTTTTATTCTTTGCCTACTTGCACTTACTTTGCCAGCACATCCATTGGAACCTTCTTCTTTTGGGCTGGGAAACTACTAGATTCTCAGGTGTCTGCTAATGCAAGCATGTGAAAGGACAGGTGATGAAGGGTTCTTTGCTAACTACATGCCTGTATTGGTCTACGTTACATTGCATAGTTGAGCTGTATTTGATGGGACTCCATAGAGAGAAATGCACCAAAAATCATCTGGTGGTATGCTGTAGTTTCTTGCCACTTTTGTGATCTTGGGCTGATTGGCAGAGTGCTGTCAGCTGAGACAGATGCACATGCTGAAGCAAGACACAAGGAGGAGGCACGTGATGTTTGGAGTGTATAAATAGGACTTGATGGACAGTGACCGAGGCTGAGCTAGGCTTGTTTGTAGAGCCAGTTGAGGAACATTTGTGGGTCTCTCATCTTTGCTTCATTGAGAGAGGCACAACCTAGAACTTCTTGGCACCCTTTGATCTGTGTCTGCTTCATCTAAATGTTCCTTCATGAGTCTGCCTTATTTTTTATCTGTGTCCACTTCAGCTAAATGTTTCTTCATGCATTTGCCCTAGCAAAACACCATCCAACTGACTTTACAAAGAATCCTTAAGTTTCCACTTTACATGGATTTTTGATTGCTTACTTGTGTTTTCAGCTAGCTATTTCCTCTGTATAGTATTCAGGATCCCTGCTTAGGGAATAGTAACACTCACAATGGGCTATTTTGTCCTACATCAATTAACAGTAAAGACAGTATCCCATAGGCCAACCTGATATGAATATATATAAATTCATTCATATAAAATCATTGAGAGATATATTCCAGGTGATTCTAGGTTGTGTCAAGTTGACACAAGTTACAACTAGAAGAGCTTATATTCCAAGAATCTAAATGTAATATTCTGAAGCTTTGGACAAAATGCAGTTTTACTAGTGAGAACAATTCCAGTCCAGTGGCAGGATACTAATAGGAGTCTCTTGTCAGCTCCCCCATTGTTTTGCTGGGCAGCCTGGTAGACATTACTTTTCTGTTCTAGTGAGGAACCAGTGCCTTTCTAAAACAGTACCTTTTTATGAGGGTTAGTCTCAGGCTTCAGGCAAGTTGCCTTAGTTCTCTTGTATTTCAAAAGCTGAAGCTGCAAAGGAGGGTGTTAAATAGACCCAACTTCAGAGGATTGTCACAAAAATTAACTGAAGCCCTTATGATGTGGGACTGCCTACTAAGCTTGGGCAGCATCTTGCATATAGCAGAGTGCTAAATGTTTGTGAACTGAAAACAAAGCAGAAGTTTCTGCTTTTGTTGACTAAAGACTCTGTGTGCTATTTACAGTTGACATTCCTAAGAGCTCTCTGAGGTCTGTGGTGAAGTTGTTGGGTAAGGGGGACAGCACAGTCTGAAGCTAAGGTGGCTGGAAGGTTAAGGTCCAGATCTGTCTAGCTACAAAGCCTGGACCACCCCTACCAGGCTTTCTGTCCTTCCTGGGTAGAGGCCATTGCATATCAACCCAGGAAATCACTGTTGAGTAACAGCTTTATGTCAGCCTCATGCTTGGGGTTGCCAGGATGAGGGCTGGGGACCAGACAGACACAGTCATGTCCCTGCCCTCACAGAGCTGCCACAAGTTCATTTGCCAGCAACTGACCTGAGGTCAGGGCTGGGTGCCAGAGATTTCTGGGTTGTCCTAGGATGCTTTGAAGATGGTGATCTTCCACTTAGCCTTTGGAAGCCTGTTCTGAAGACTAATCCCACAGAGCAAAATGTCCTTCAGTTCTGTTCTCATGAAAGGAAAGGAAGGAGAGACTTACAAATTTGCTTTTGGAAATCAAATTGAAAATCACTGTTTCTGTGTCACCATCAAGTATTAGGTTCCCTGCAGTTTGGAAGGGGACAGGATGGCAAATATGCTTCCTTAGCAAAGAAAGGGGTATTTAGATCTTTACGGGGGTAGACATGGCTGTGGCCTGAATTTAATATTTACATATGCTTGTTAACATACAGTTAGTTTGAAAGCATGTTCTCAAGGGATTGTCATTGTCTTTGCATGGAGGCCTAGGGCTCCATAGTTTCTTTAATTCAACTAAGATATAGCTAGGGAAGAAAGGTGATATGTTATAACTCATAATATAGACAGGAACAAGTTCTGGACCATCAGTTTTGTGGAATTCCATCCTCATTTGCATGGCAGTAGAGTAGGAAGTAATGATTCACACAATATGAATTATGATTAAGAAAAACTTTCCAAATTGGCAGTGTTTTCTGTATAAGTAACCAGAGCCATGCAAAATATTATGGTTAGATATGTCCTGATTAGATTCTAGGAAATACAACAATATGTAACTTCCAGGTATACTCACATGCACCCCCCACAGAGGCTATTACTTGCTAATGATTACATCCAGTGTTTTATGTGTACGATGCCATTTTTAAGAAAAATTCAAAGATTAGGAGCTAACTAAATTTCACAAAATTAATGATAAGGAGTTGTGACTATGGCAAAAATAAATATTCATTGTCGTGAGGCTGAGGAGGAGTCAGGTCTGCTTTATAAAATGCAGGTGATAGATTTTCAGTGGACTTTGTAGAGAGCCTGCCAGGACCTCCAACTCCAGTTCCACCCACACTGCCCTGACAAGTTTCACATGAGGTTCTTGCATCATAAGCAAATGTCTTTCTGCAGCAAATCTCTTTCTGGGACCCACACAAGGAGATCCCTTCTCTTCTTTTGAGAAGTTAGCCTCTATAGGCATGCACATGCATGTTCACCTGCATACATATGTGAAGATGCACACACATTCCCCGCCCCCAAAAGTTTTTAAGTAAGAAAAATATAAACACATTTTGTCTGAGCTGGGGCCTCAGCTTGAGAGCCTTTTCTTCTTTTAAGTGCTGGAAGATTTGGCTTTGAAATCATCTAGAAAATTGTTAAAATAAATTTTTTACTCTGGGAGGGCAGAGTACAAAATTGGGCTCAGGCTGGTACTTACTGCAGTCAACTCATGGATACTAATTGTACTAACTTCTCAAATCTTCCATGTTATTCAAACACTTCTGTCAAGCAGGTTTCCTTAAAATGTGAAAGTAATTTTCACTCATGAGCAATCAGCATCTCACTTCCAAAAACAGAAGCCACAAAGATTGGGACCCACTGACATCAATTACATTACTCTTTGTGCTTGGCTATCCCTAACAACTTGGAAGCAGCCACAGACCCCATGGTCCTTCCCTTTCTCATCCCTAGATCTTTATTTTTCTCTGAACTGGTCCTGTTCCAGGCAGGATCTTCCTTATTCCAACACTGGTGCCAATCTTGGCTGTGGCAGTGGCTGGTGCTGTGGCCACAGAGGGACCACTTGGCCTCTGCAGTGGTGGATCAGTGCTCTGAGCTTGGTGACCTGTTTCTGCTGAGCAGAAAAGACGGCAAGTGAAGCTGTCTTCAGTACTCTATGTGGAATGGATAGTCCTTGTGATTTTCAGTTCTAGAAAATAAGAATCATGAATTAAAGAGGGAAAAAGCAGGCATTTTTTTTATTTTTTATTTTTTATTTTAATGATATATGTCCATTTATTTGTGACTTTTCTTTTTTATTTATTTTTATTAGATATTTTCTTTATTTACATTTCAAATGGTATCCCCTTTACCAGCTTCCCCTCCAAAAAATTCTCCTATTCCCTCCCCCTGCTCACCAACCCACCTTCTCCTGCTTCTTGGCCATGGCATTCCACTACACTGGGGCATAGAACCTTCACAGGACCAAGGGCCTCTCCTCCCATTGATGACCGACTAGGAGCAGGCATTTTTAAAGAAAACATTTTAAGTGGAAGAGTTGTGCCTCTCCAGTATACAAAGGTCACTGTCTTTTATTCACTGGCCCAGCCTTAGACAGGAGAGAGTCACAATACAGTTTAATTAAGATTGAAATATAAGAGTAAATACCTATTCAGGAACCAGTCCTCCTGCTAAGCTTCCTTTCTCTTTAAAGAAAATGAAGGAGACAGACTTACGTAGGGAATGTGGCCAGACGGAGGTTCTTGTCTAGGCTGAGGAGTTCCTCCATATCTTTTTCAGTTAATTCAAAATCAAATACCTAGAAGCAAAATCAGGGAGGTAATCATATGGAATTCATAGTAAACTCTGTGAAAGAAGTTCTTCATTAGATACCTAAGACTTCCCCTGAAGCATAAGTGAACCTCCCAAAATGCATGACTTTTCATCCCTTGACTGACAGTGGCTTAGCATCAAGAAACCTTGGAAAGATGAGCTATATATTGTTTCTGTTTTATGGGGATGTGGAACACAGGGGAAGAGTTAAAAAAAAGCAAAGTGTTTCTTCTATTGATCTACATCCTCCCCTTGAAAAATACCTAGTAGCTTTGTCATGTCCTAAGTGGTGGAAGCTAAGAAGATGGCCGCCCTCAGTCTGTCCAAACCAGTTACAGCCACATAGTATGCGAGGAGCTGAAGAAAGGTAGCCTCAGGGCTCGAGTCATGTGGGTCATGGGGGAAAAGTAAACGGTACTAAAATAGACACTAAAAGTCAAGGCTGGTGTCCCTGTGGTGTGGCCAAACTGAACAGGTACTCTGCACGGTCACGGAGAGCCCAGACCTAGCGCTTGGATTGAAAGCCTCTGGCCTGCTTGGAGGACTAGCTCGCAGTCTACTATCCCTGATACTGTTCTTCTGGTTAAGCTCATGTACACAACCCCTTGCCCCTCCAGATCTTACTGGCACTTTCTCAAGCCTCTCATACACTGACACTATTCCCTGTCCCTGGTATCAGGTCCCATTTCTGCTATGATTCTTGGTTGAGTTTTAAAAGATTGTCTTCATATTTTCTACATGTTCTAGCTAAGCTAAGATGTTCTGGGCATTCACTAACTTTTAAATGTCACTAGGTAAAAATGAGGAACATAACACCCAGAGCTACTGCCTGCAAGAGATCAGTGGGCATACTCCATACGGCCCAGACTGGCTAGATGTTCGCCAACCCTGTATTCCTTCCTCCTGAGCACACATTGGACATATGTAGCTCCTGTTGAGGGTCAGTGTGGCACAATGACATCCATCCTTAGGAGAGTTGGTAGGGAGGGGACATGAAGTAGTAAGGACCTGTCTACATGAAAGACTAGCCAGTGGCACAGCTTACAGAGCACTAAACCTCTGCCAGGTGAAGGCCATAAGAGTCTAGGGGTTGGATGTTTGTCAGAGAAGTCAGTCAGGCCTCATTAAGTCAGGAAATGCCTACCTGGATATTTTCTCTAATCCGACTTGGGGTGACAGATTTGGGAATCACTATCAAATTCCTTTGGATCTGAAATCGGATCAAAATCTGTAGGAAAGAAAGTTTTATGCAGCAATAAAACAAATGGAATCAAAGCTAAGGCGGTACAATATTTCAGTTTCATTGTATGGTAAGAGCTAAAAAGTCTCTTTCATCTCAAAGTCCCTTAGGGATTAAACTGACACGCTTTGCCAATCTAGCTGTAAGGAAGGCCCTCAGCCCGAGAAGATCAGAGGACTCACCTACCCCATTCACTAGACTCCCTTGGCATGTGTCCAATTTCCCAGATGACCAGGGCATTTGGACAAGGATGACTTGAATCACCGGTCATCCGTAAAGTTGGTGGGGCAATGGAAGCAACACTGGAGCATGTCTTGACTGCTGACATTTGAGGATGGCAGTATAAGTGGCTTGACTGGATGTGAACATGGAACCAACTAATTATGGCTATAAATTGGGAAGTCCTGGTGAATCAACTCATCCAAGCCCAGGACTGTGGGGGAAAGGTCATGGAGAAGTATGATTCTAGCACATGACAGTCCTTTCCACATACCTGAGCAGGAGACTTCCCATGCTTCTTTGCAATCCTCCTAATGATGATATCATCCATCAAGTGAACTCCATCTCTAGACAGACAGAGCAGAGTGTACCTTGTCAGGAAGTTGATCAATACACGTGCTGAAAAAAATTACTCTTCTCAAGAATGAAAAATTTACTAGATTTTAATTTATTTCATTTACTTATTATTTTTTCTTTTTTAAAAGTAACTTCACTTAGTAGTCCTGGGTGACTTTAAACTCAGTCCCAGTGCCTCTGTTGCTCCTGAGATTACTAGTGGGTGTCAATAGGCCTCAGTAAGATTTACTATTTTATTATAGTAACAACTTTCAGTACAAGAGATTTTTAAGACTATGATAGATAGTATCTGTTAAAAATCTATCCAGGCAAGGGTCCTAGTGACTAAAGTTAGCAGTTTTATTTTATTTTAGACAGGGCATCATGTCTGGCTTTGAGCTTGCTCTGTAGCCTGAGAATGACTTTGAACTTCTGATCGTTCTGGCTCCTCTGCAAAATGCTTCGTTTATGGGTGTGCACTACCATAGTTGTCTACACAGCGCTAGGGACTGAACCCAGCAAAACCTTTCTTTTTAAGCAGCTAACAGATTTCAAGCATGGACCTAGTCACAGTACTCAATGTGTCCAGAAAGATCAAGACCGAGCAGGTCTTACCTTGCAATACACCAGTCATTTACTCTACCTCAGTCCCTACTACCCCAAGGCTCAGCTGTAAAATATACCCCAGATTTCTAGGAGCTCCTCAGCTGCTATCACGTTTAAATATGCACGCCCTACATCCCATAGAATAAATAGGCAAAAAGGTGAAGCAAGTCCATCCTTCTAGAGTGTCCTAATGTTTTCCTGGAACAGAGCATGAGGCTTGGAACAGACTCATAAGAGAAGGTTTCTGCATTTTAAGTAAATTCAGTGACAGACAGTGCAAAGTTCCTGGGTATATTAGGTAGAGAAAGAGATGCTATGACATGAGTAGTGTACCAAATACAAAAAGGAGTTGTGGACCCTTCCTGGAGGGCTCAGTGCTGAACTGAACATGACATCACAAACAAGAGTTGACCAACTCAAGAAAAAACAAACGACAGAGTTTTAGTAAAAACAGCAGTACGTACAGTTGCCATGACTAGAAAGAATATTCTGAGGGAACATGAGCAGTTTCATGTGATCGATGTGCTGAAGGTATGCAGGGCTGGGGAAAGAGTGACCAGAGGAGGGTTGAGCTGGCTCAGCTCCACCATACAGGCTCAGGTGGGAGATGAGTATGTCTACTCATGTGCGATGAGATCACTTTAGCTAGCAGTTGAGCATCACAAAGGAACAGGTGTACCCTCTGGGAGTTATAGGGCTACAAACTTTAAGGGTTCTGCACTCCATTAAGGTAGAGAGGATGGCAACATAGAGCAAAGGACAGACTCTGGGTTCTACTAGCACAATATGTTATTGATCTTTGTGTTGGGTTGGAGTCGGGGCATGGTAAACGGATGGTTTCCACAGTTCTGGCTTAGGTGTCTCAGTAGGAGAATGGTACAAAACTCAGGTTCAGGGAAAGATGTGCCATTTTAGCATTATCTGAAGACTCTGAGTTTTGGGACATGTCTTGAAGTTACAGGATAGTAGCTGACTGATGAACTACCAGGCAGATCAGCAAAGGCTTCACTTTAGGCTGGGTCTGTCCAGTCAAAGCTGGTTACCCTCACAGGGAAACATGATTAAAACAACTCTTCAGTTTGAGAAATAGCTCCCTACATTCACCGTGGGGCCTGAGAGGTGTGGGCAGCCCTATTCTAATCCTCTTTCTTAATGAAGCTCCTCCAACACTCAATTGTCTGTTAGCATCCCGATTAGCACACTCTCTGACATGTCCTTACCTTGAGCCACCAAGGGGACGGTAAGCGGTCACAGACACATTTCTTTTATGGCAAAAATCAATCAGGTTCTTTTGATTAAGATATGGATGGCATTCAATCTACAAACAAAACCACAGTGTTCCAAAATATATCAAACAAGTAGCATTCTAGGAAAGCACTGAGGGGAAAACTTGCTTGACATCCTCACCATCAATAACTAGGTGCAAAGGATCCTCTTAAGCTCTGGGTGTCTCTACCTGCAAATGAGTAAACTGGTCTCTGCTGTTTCCAGAATGGTAGATGGTATAAGTGGCTCTGAGTCCTCAGACTCTTAGACCCTTATGTCATGCAGACATTTAAATGTCACCTGCTCAGAGTGGCTTTCTCTATCACAGGAAAAAGCCTGAGCAGTCTGAATCCAGCCCCTCCTCCCCTGCCCTTCCAGTCTCCACTGCAGTACTCCCATTACCCAGCACCTTCTACATTTAGTTTGTGTATTGGCTATCTTTTGTCACCAGGATTTGATTTTCAAACAAAAGCCTTGACAGCAGCATGTCTGCCTTCTCCATTTTCTCATGCACAATTTCAGGTTATAAACAGATGTATAATTGATTCTCAACTAGAGAACTTGGAGAGAATTGAGTGGTGTCTTTGCCAGGAGGGTCAATGTCCAGGGAAGTCTCGTTTGAAGGTTTGTTGACCTCACTTGCACATGAAATTCTCTATTTTTGTTCATTCAACAAATACTTATTGAAAAAAATATCAGATGCCCAGGCTGTTCTTAGTTTTGGGCTACACCTATCACCAAATTCAGACAAAAATCATTATGGTCATTACACATGAATTTTGTTTACAAATTGTGGCCAGCAAACATAGAAACTGTGTGAGGTTTTGGGTGCAGTATGTGTTGTAGCAGAATGTGAAGGGCAGGTGGGAGGGGAAGATTTATTTCTGCATGTTGCCCACTTGGGTGAAGGCAGTGTTATCCCGTCCAGCTCTTCTGTTGGGAGTGTGCACGGGCTAGGTGAGTGAGACAGAAGGGCTGCTTTCCTCTAATGAGGGTGAACGTTTTTGAGGACCCTATTCTTCTGAACACACTTAGTTATCTGCCTCCAAAACCATGCCAAGAATAGAGATCTGTGTCATACCCTATCCACCCATGGCATCACCTAACCACATGGGATATAAAGAAAGACACTTGCCCACTAGGGCATGTCATTTCTGCTGTTACCTCATTACAATTCTAAGAGCTACTACAGGTAAATGCATGTGACATGTCTCATCCACCTCCACATGGAGGAGAAAACAACCCTGAGTATGACTTCTGACCATCTACCAACCTACCTGGTTAGTTATCGGCCTGATTCTCAAATCAGGCTTATCCAAAAGTCTCTCAAGCTGTTCATGGTTAAAGTTGGACACCCCAATATTCTTCACCAGACCCTCAATCACCAGATCCTCCATGGCCTGAAAGAAATGTGCAGAGCATGCAAGTTGTCTAGTTCCCTGATAAGCCACGCCCCTTTGTGACTTGCCATGGCGTCTTTACTTTAAAAGCATTTTATTGGAAGTTACAAAGCCATGTGGCCAATATTATTTCTACCAGGGCTTTCTTAAAGTTCCATGAAATAATTCACACAAAGCATTTAGCCAAGGCTGGATCTCAGCAAGTGTCAGCATATTTTGTCTGCTCGTACTCCTGTGCTCTGATATGGTCTGCAGTTGCCCATGGAGGTGTGTGTGTGTGTGTGTGTGTGTGTGTGTGTGCATGTGTGTGCATGCATGCACTCACATACATGTATGTGCGCAGTGCTCCTCTCCATGACTGCTCTCTTTGCTGGCTTTTCTGTACCCCTAGCTCTTCATCTTGAGCTTGGTGATGGGTTGGGGGCTCTCACTTCCCACATCTTAAGAAATGTGTAAGTTCCTGGAAGGCAAAGCAACCTGACCTGGGCTGACCTCTGATAATGGCTCCCTCCCTCAAGCCTCAGCTACAGAGTACCCATGAGTTTCATGGCAGTGTGGAGTCAGGCATAAGTGTCCAGTGTTCATGAGGATAGCAACCAGTGACTTAAGATTCTGCAATAATCACCCAATAATGCACCATCCAGAGCCTCCAGTTTAAACTCTAGACGTCTGATGAGCAGAAGCCCAGGGTGATAGCAAGGGCTGGAGCCTTCAGAAACACTTTGTTCGGTTTCTTTCTGACTACTTCCCATGATTCACATCTTTACCGGAAGTGAGGTATCACTGCCCAGCCCAGGGACTTCTCCCTGTCTGCTCCATCCCTCTTGTCTCTCTAAGGCACTGAAATGCTCCTAGAATTTTACCCATCAGTCTCACAGGAATGGTCCCATGTATAACATCTTTTCCAGGAAACTTCTCTAAGCTTTGCTGGTTTATACTTGAGCTTGTACAAATGTGCCGGTGTTCTGGTCCTAAAGCTGGGCAGCAAGGGTACTAGAGCTTGCAGTGTCCTGATAAGCTCTGCTCCTACTTTCATGCCTACCACCTTCCTAATTGTTCTTGTGCACTTCATTATGAATGCTCATCATTTTTCTTTAGGATCCTGGACACAGACTTGATACTTGGTCATCTTCCCTCTAACCTTTTCCTTTTTCT
Organism: Mastomys coucha; assembly: GCF_008632895.1. Taxonomy (NCBI): domain Eukaryota; kingdom Metazoa; phylum Chordata; class Mammalia; order Rodentia; family Muridae; genus Mastomys; species Mastomys coucha. The sequence continues at coordinate 9,851,154 of NW_022196913.1, forward strand.
GTCATCCCAATTTGAGCTCCAAAATATTGTGCCAACATTATGTTTTATAACAGTTAAAAGGAAACCTCCAGGAACTAGGAGAGGACTACAGTGTTAGTCATTACCACTGGTTGATGGGAACATTATAGATCATGCTACACTGACCATCAATATTTAACTACCATGTACTGAAGAACACATATTTGAAGTTGTCCGTGGGGTATTTTAACATAGAAGCTCCAGATCTTATGCAGCTTTTATTTGGGTACCTATGAGCAGGGGTGAACTGTCCAGTAGGTACGGCTCCACTTACCTCCCAAGTGTCCAGAAAGCTGGTGTGACTGGGTATGACCTTGCCACTGTGATCCAAAGGGACATCTTTTTCCCCAGGCTGTGAGAACCAAAAGAAAAAGAGCTTATTGGGGTTTGTGGCATTCTCTATCACAAGACTACACAGGGAGACAATGGAGATGTATAGTCTGAGCCAGTGAATTTGCGTCTTAGCCTTGAACTTGTCACTAAGTCCTACTGGCCTGGTTGTACCATTTCCCTTGTCCAGGCCTTAGGGGTCATCTTAAGACCAAGCACAAAGGGAGGGCAAGGCCAGCAAAATCTCATCATGATGCTTGTGAAAAGCTTGAATCCCTGCCTGATTCATATTTTTTAAAAACAGGGAACAATGGGCTTCCTTCATGTTTTAATATGATCAACTTTATCCCAACAATATTATTAGCCTCTTTGCTCTTCTTTCTAACACTTCCTATCAAGTTGAATGATAACCAAGTGAGACTACAAAGTTAGTGGAAAGGGGGTAGAGAGAGCCATCTGAGTGGTATGCGCCTGATGAGCCAGACTTGTGGATGCGCCTGATGCTGTTTGTATGTTGATGCTAATTCCTCTCTCCTGGGAGGGGTTGCGGTCAAGTTGTGAGTCATACTCAGGTGACTTCTTGTGAACCAATCCCCTAATGAATAAAGGAGCCAAACACTGGGCAAGTAGGCGGAACTTCTGGTTGGAGAGGGGAAGAGAGAGTTAGGTCCTTTTGGATGGGGATAGCATGAGGATAAGATGTAGTGTCTCCCAATTTCTTTTTTTTTTTCTTTTTCTTTTTTTAGATATTTTCTTTATTTACATGTAAATTTCTCCTTTCCCAGTTTTCCCTCCAAAAACCAAACAAATAAATAAACAAAACCAACAAGAACAAACCCCTGTTGCCTCCCCTCTTCCCATGCTTGCCACCCCACCCTCTCCCACTTATTGGCCCTGTCATTCCCCTACACTGGGGCACAGAACCTTCACAGGGCAGAGGTCCTCTCCTCCTATTGATGATCAAATTTGCAATCCTCTACTATACACATGCTGCCAGAACAATCAGAACCACCACGTGCAGTCCTTGGTTGGTGGTTGAGACCCTGGGAGCTCTGAGGGTACTAGTTAGTTCATATTGTTGTTTGTCCTAAGGAGCTGCAAACCCCTCAGCTCCATAGGTCTTTTCTCTAATTCCTTCACTGGGGACCATGTACTCAGTTCAATGGATGGCTGTGAGCCTCTACATCTGTATTAGTCAGGTACCAATTTCAATGGCGGATCTGTCAGGATTTGCCACCAGAGGATTTAGATTTAATAAGGTTTACAAGATTAGGATTTTAGTTGCTGCACCCAGCGACTGAGTTACTGTCGTCGTTTCTGAACTAAGTTTGTATTGTTTTTCTTCATGAGGCAGCAGAGAAAGGTACTGCATCAAAGCATGGATTTGTCTGATGTGTACCACAAGGGCCATAGGGGATTTAAAGCATAGGCTGGTGTACTAGTGACCAGCCAGTGGAAACATAGAGAGATGGGTGGAGAGATTGTGGAATTCTGAGTCAGTTTCCACAAGATAAAAACAGGTCGGCCACTGCCCACCAGTGCAGGGTAGAGAGTTGCCAGCACATGTGTGGGAATGTGTTGGTTCATTTTTAATATTCCCTGCATCAAAAGACCTAGTCACTTTTCTAAGCAGTGACAAGGGTCACTCTCTCTGTTGGCCATTTATACATTCCCAGTAGGTCACAGAACAAGTATTAGAAAATACACATTTAATAATTCTGAATCATTCCAAATTCTAAGTACATTTTATAGGTACATTTCCTATAATAAAACACGGAAAATGTTTTGCTTCTAAGCCCTCTGCCATGCTGATATCTGTCTAGGTCTTGGCAGGAATCTAGCTACAAACTGAGTGGTACCTTGAAACCCATGGGCCAGTGTATGAGGTAGAGGTCCAGGTAATTCAAGTTTAAGGCTGCCAGGGAATTGATGCATGCTGTTCTCACCAAAGACTTCTTGTGGCAGGTACACCACAGCTGCAGAAGAGAAGTAAGACCACCGTCTAAGACTAACAGGTCATATACCCATTGGTCCGTCCCGCAAACCTGCACCCGACAACAACACAGCTGGTTCTGAAGGAAGACAGGGTGTTATCCTTAGAAATGGATGATTGGGTTTTTCACAGCCAGAGGCCTTTCCTACTCAGGTCCAACACAGGAAGGCATTGGGAGGGAGGCAGGTGGTCCAGATCCACAGAAACCAAGAAAGTGAAATCCAGGGAGGGAGTCCTGTGTAGAGGAGATCATTTTTTTCCATCTCACAGATAGATCAAGCTTCTTTTTAGTGCATATCTTTTATAACCATTCAGGCAAAGCTAGGTGGGTTTGGATTGAGCTGTATTTGCCATCTTTTATTTATGCAGCCATTTCCCCCGGGAACAATAAATCAAAAGCTACATAATTGTTTTTACTTCATTATTTCTCCTGTCACATTTTTACTAAGGGTCACAGAAGTCAACCCAAAGGCTCCATCCAAGCAAGTAGAAATGGAAATTAATAGGTAAATAGATCAAGACATGAAAATGAACAGCAGCTACAGTATATTAACAAAAATGAGGACAAGAGCTCTAATCCTCAGCACCTTGTTTAAGAAGATACATTTCCTGTGACCTAGAACTGGGAAGGGGACAAGGGGACAGGATGGTTGCTTGGGCTTGCTGGGTACTAGGCTACCTGAAGGTTCAGTAAGAGACTGAACCAGCTGGTCTCCATCTTGGGCTGGAAAGCCATCTCACAGTAACGACAAACTAGGTTCATTTCTGTTTATGATTAAATCTGTTCTAGCTTACACAAGGACTCCGTCTGACTATCACCCACCTGGAAGTAGAATACATTTTGATTCTGCAGATTTGGAAATCCCTCATTCGTCATCCCTCTGCCTGAAGATTCAGAAGAAAATCTCCCTCTTTAGCAAGTGTGCCCCAAGCCCTCTCCACCCACCCTCTGTTCTAGCTTACACCATGATAGTCAATGAAAATAGATCACAAAGACAGAAGGTAAGTCTACAACAGAAACACCCCTGGAATGTGGAACTATGGATGAGAGAGCTCACACTCTTCATGAGTTCTTCAAATTCAAAGCTTCAGCATTTATGACATGCTGAGATTGGGACCCAGTCCCTGAGCTATCTAATACCCGGGCAGAACTGCTCCTGAATGATAGCTAGAACTTAAACACGTGACTACTGTCTGCTCTTAATCACCTGGATCAATACTGTTTTAAGAAAGCCGCATTTTCTTTTTTGAGATAGGGTCTCATTATGGAGCACTGGCTATCCTGGAACTGACTATATACAACACGCTGTCCTTTAACTCACTGATACCCTTCTGCCTTTGCTCCCTGAGTGCTGTGAGTGCTGGGATTAAAGGCCTGTGGCCCCACACCTGGCAAAAAAAAGTAGCTTTAAGTCTTAAGTTTGACTGCATTTCCTACAGGGTTTATTTCCTTCTTCTCTCCTTGGTCCCTTCCTCACTAGGCAGCATGTTCATCAACTCTTACCTGTGCTGTTAATCACACTGTTTAAAGTGCATGCTCCTGCCAGACACCAACAGGCCCTTTGCAAATATCTCATCGACATGTAAAAGGAACTGCTTGACTTAGGAACAGTTTTTGTCTCAACCCGCTACGTTTCAAGGAAAAGAGCAAGCATCTTACATGGTAGGATGTTGGTGCCTTGACCTGTTTCTGTTGTAGACTTACCTTCTGTCTTTGTGATCTATTTTCATTGACAATTCCTCCATCCCAAGCTATTATTGCGTTATAGGAGAGAGTGTGTGATATCTGATTCCACTCATACCTAAATGCCTGGCCTGTAGTAATTTTGTTCAATCACGGGAAAAAAATAGTATGGTTTCAATAAATACTTAGAAGAAAGAACATGAAATTAATATTCTCAATACCATATAACAATGCTTACCAGTGGCTTCACCCCTATACCTGTGCTGTAGGGAGAGATGGGGATCCCTCTCATTTTCAAAATAACCAATGTATCTCTGTAGAAAGAACCACTTGTTTGGAAATAAACTTGCTATTTTTTTCACATAACATTTTTTTATTCTTTCTCTGGGAACTGCACATCATGCATCCTGATCCCTTTCCAGTCCTTCCATGTCTATCTACTTTATAAATGCCCCAAAACAAAAAAGTAAAAGATAAAAAATAAGAATAAAGCAAAAGTAGAAAAGCAAGGAAGGGGAGAAAGCAAGGAAGGGGAGAAAGCAAGGAAGGGGAGAAAGCCCCCCTCTGCTTCCCAGAGACTCCTGCACCTGCTGTGTTCATGAATACTGCATGACTGACTTGTATCCTGTTTGTAGAGCTATCACCACAGCTCCAATTTCTTAGTGTGGAGCTTGGAAAATCCCTAGCAGGTGATTCCAAGTTTAGGCTTGTCTATGTAAACAGAGTTCACAAGGGCTTGGACTTTATTCTGGTCACTACAGACACAAAGGTGTTGTCCCTCAACCAAGATTTGTGTTCATGAATGTACTGTTGATTGGTGGTGTGTCTCTGAATGTCCATCTGAATGTCCAAATAATAAAACAAAGACATAAGCAAACAAAATGTAACCTCACACTTTTACGAAGCTTAAGAGTCAACTGCAAACCAAAAGTACCAATTCCCATAAAGAAACTGAAAAAAATCCTCTAGGCTAGATGATTCCAGCTCTGTCAGTAGCTATGACTGCAGAGGTCCAGAAGCCTTACCTTACTGACAACAAACAGCTCATCTCTCTTTACCACGCCCTCCCTGATCTTCTCATTGATTCCCATTCCAACCTCGCTCTCATTGTGGTATAAGTAGGCGCAATCAAAGTGCCGGTAGCCCAGGTTGATAGCCACCTTAACCGCATCGATCACTTCTCCTGGAGAGGCCTGTAATAGAACCAAACACAAGGAAATTTTCTATCATGAGGGGAACCCAACTCTGCTTCTCCCCTGTCACCTGGGGAAGTATAGCCAAGCAATACATAAATACTCAAATCATTAAAGCAGTACGAGTGTCAGCCAGACCTAAAGGTAGGGAGCAGAACCTCAGAGTCGGAATGTGATTAATATTCTGTCCTGGCTTCTTTACTCACTCAGGGAAAAGACCTCCAGTAGTTTTCAGCTCTTGCAGAGGGCTGAGCTGTGTCTTGTGCTTCGTGAATGATTACAGAAGGGGTAAGAACAGGTGGGGCATGAAACAGTCTGATATCTAACACTCAGGGATGCATGAACCAACTGTGAATATGAAACAAGTATTTATGCACACACAAGGGATTCATTCGCTATCTATATGGCATACACAGGAAAAGCTTAGTGAGACACGTAGATATTTCCATTAAATAAAAAAAATGTAGCCCAAGCTAGCCTTGCGTTTGATCTTTTCCTTGCTTTGTCCTAATGTTGACTTGGTTATTATATCAAATCAACTTACATATCCAGCATAGCTACATTATTTAAGATCACCAGCCAATGTCACATTTGCTATGGTTTTCCATTGCCTCCCACATATTTCAAAAGTCATATGCCTGTGTCTTCAGGAGATAGAATTAAATGCTTTCATTGTGTTGGGAAGGTGATTTTCCCGCATTTTTATTAATTTGTTATTTTATTTATGTTTCTTCCATCTCAACTTTCACTATACAGTACCAAAGAACACTCAAATCACCAAATTGCCAAAACAAAAACAAAACCCCCAAACAAACAAACAAAAAAAAACAAAACCTTTTTTACAAAAGTTTCTGGAGAAATTTGAAAACTTTTGTCTAAACAGAATTTTTAAATTTACTTTTTTATCAAAAAAAATTGTTTTGATCACGTGTACCCCATCCCCTAACTTGTCCCAGAGTCAACTAGGCCTAGCTCCTTACCTACTCAACTTCATGTTTATTTTGCCCTACATACAAAATCTACTGAGCAAGCAGTGCAACTGCTAACAAATCCTTCTGCTATCACCAACTGGACTCCATAAGTAGACATTACATTTACATCGGTGCAACTATTCAATTATTTTTACTTGGTTTATTTTAGCATGCAAAGTAGCACGCTTCCTTGTGGCCATTTCATACACACTCAGTTTTGCTGTGAAAGTGCAAAGGTAAATGACACTTGGCACAAATGAATTTTTGGAGGCTGGGAGCCCGTGATTAGCTCACACGAGGCTAGGTTAAGATCATGTTGCTTTATATAAAGTTAGCCTAACAGCTTTTCAACCTCGCAGGGAGCAGGTGTTTTAGGATCACAGGTGAGAGTCCCACCTCTCCTCTAATCGTTCTGGAGGCAAAACCTTGATCAGAGTTCAGGTTTGGAAGGAGTCACTTAAGAAATCCCGCGAAACTGACTGTTCTTGAGCAAGTATTCATCAGGCTCCAGGACCCTTAGCCCGGCCCACACTGGAGAGCAACCTTACCTTCCAGGTGCCCAAGCCCACCATAGGGATTTTTTCCATGGTACCTCTTCACTCAAAGGTTCAGCCTCCTACCTACACCGAAGGTGACAGAGCAGTCCAGGGCGCTCAGGGTAATGCCATAATTGGCTGGAGTTCTGGCACTCTAATTGGCTGATAGAGAGATCGCTTGGTGCTCTGATTGGCTGGGGGCACAGTCCATCTTTCAGAGGACCCAAGCAACTGGGTTAGGTTGTGCTTTTTGTCTCTCCTTAATCCTCAGTGAACCTGGGAGTTCCGTCTCCTAGCAACCTGTCTAAAGCCCAGGTCCTCTGCGCTGTTCTTCCTGCAAACAGGCTGGGGTGAAGGTTTATTTCCTGGACATCAGGTGTTTTAGATTGATGCTCGTTCCTAGTATCCTGGAAAAAAATCGGTTTGAATGTATTAGCTGTCTTGCAACCTTGAGGTGATGTGTACTACTTCGAGGAGATTGCCATGTTAATAATAGAAGAGATAAAATATGAATATAATGTTTTAGGGTATGTCTTATGGAATTAAAAAATTGGAACTAAAAGTTAAACATCTCTGAAAGATTGTTGACTATAATAATAACTAATAATAAGGGAGGCCATGGACTTTACAGAGACCAAAGAGTATATAGGCAGATTTTGAGGGAGGAAAAGGAAGAGAGAAATGTAATTATTATTGCAAAAACAAACCAAAACAACAAACAAATAAAAGAAAACCCCAAATCTTCCAACAAGATCATCTCTCAATGGAATGCCTACAAGACTGGTGATTTGGGGTCTTATTCAGTTGGCAATAATCCTAAAATCACAAGCAGAAACAGCTAGAAGGAACCAGGAAAGCAACCCAGAAAAGCAAAGGTAAATAGCCATTTCGAAAATATTAGCATTATTTAAATGATTACAAAAATTGAGGATTTACCATATTATAGTGCTAGAATTTTTTACCCTTCACTTTGTTTATTAATAATTAGGCAGAATCCAACAATTTTACATATTACTAGCATCAGCAATTTCAACCCACAATTTTTGTTTTTTGTTTTTGTTTTTTTTTAATTTGTCCATTGCCATATTAGATTCATTTGCTTCAGTTTTGCATGTGCTCATGGCAGATGTTCTGTAGATGTGGAAAACTCTACATCTTCTCTAGTTCTCTTTATTTATTTATATTTTGTAAAAATGGCAAAGTTTGTCTGCGATGGTGGCATGCACCACGGATCATGCCTTTAATTCCAGCACTTGGGAGGCAGAGGCAGAGGCAGGCAGATTTCAAAGTTCGAGGCCAGCCTGGTCTACAGAGTGAGTTCCAGGACAGCCAGGGCTACACAGAGAAACCCTGTCTTGAAACAAAACAAAACAAAGTAAAACAAGGCAAAGTTAAGCCACTAACAGTCGGACAACTTTTTTGTAGGTTTTGTTCTTTATGCAAATTAACATGGAAGTATGCATTTACAAGAGGATGCGTTTTCAGATGTCAAATATTAGTACTCTCTCTGATAAGCTTTTATTACTTGTGGTAACACAGTTTTAGTTCATAAATCTACAAAAATATTGTCCTATCTTTAAATGATTTCTGCCATTTCATAAAAGTGTAGTTTGATCTAGTGATGCATTCTTTTTTAATGGTCATTTCAAATTTCTAGGTAGTAATTTAGCAGAAACAAATGCAACAGATGTAAATAATTGAAAAATATACAAGCATGCTTTACAAGAAACTATTGAAACCTCAGATTTTGATGAGGTAGTTTATGTTAGCACACTGAAAACTTTTGCCAGGTTCTCATGGCAGGTGGAGACAAATATGTACACATACATATACATAATGCAAATACACCCATGCATATGTATATGTGAATGCACATACACCTGCTCAATTATCCATTCAATAAACAACATATTCTGGTCTATAAGAGCAAATTAACAAGGGTAAATGGAACAATAATTTCTATGATAATTACAAAATATTCGGATGCCATTAGGTTAGTTTTACATATGTAATTAATAAACGCTGTTTTGAGAAACCACATTTTATTCTTATTTATAGATGATTGTGAGAAAATTCAACAAATGTAAAGCACAAGTTGATAACTACACAGGATCTACTTCACCTGAACTTTGGAAATTTTTTGTGATGACTTCTTATAATAAAAAAAAATACAACTGAAGACACAGAAAGTTGTATGATAAAACATAATCATATGACACATGAACTTTATAAGTTGGTTCTTCCTGCCCCCTGGTGGCCATTTCTCAAAATACAGATACATATGTATGAATGTATGTAGTGTGTGTATAAAACATGTATAAAAGATATATAATATATTAATGTATATGTAGAAATACATATATTTAAACATATATTTATAAACACATATGTGTATGTGTGTTTAATTGATTTGCCATACTACCTTACCCTTACTTATGGTAAGTATTTGCCATACTTACCTTACTGCCATATTTCTCCCAGATACATCAGTTGCCAAATAAAATGCTCAATGCCAGGTGTACCATACCTTACCTTAAGCTGTTGGTTTGGAGGTTCCAGAGACCTCCAAAATATTGCAGGTCATTGACACTGATCTTGGTTGCAAGCCAGAAGAACTTGATGATATAATTCTAGTATTGAAGATACTACATATTCTGTTCATTGGACACAGAAAAATAAAGTTGGTACTGACTAGGGAACTTCTCTGCTATCCAGATTTCATGCTGTGTGGGCTACTGTAGGAGAAAAGTCATCAACAGGTTTTCCATCTGTAAACATGGCAGGATATGCCTGTGGACATGCACAGACGTTTTGGGCAGGTTATCAACTCATTCAGACTGGATATGAGGACCAGTCCAGAGAGCAAAATGCATGCCTAGCACCATAAATATGGACAAGAATCTATGGTTGCAGAATGTACAAGCCACGGGGTTAATCTACTAATATTATCTTGCCAAATAATATTAGACTATTGTATGAATGGTTAATCTATATAACATTGATTAGTGCAGCTCTTAGATTTTATAAGAGACATGTCTTTGTGCAGTAGAGGGAAATTAATACAGGAACACACAACTGGTCAATGTATAGAGAACTGTTTGTGGGATGTTCATCCACAGATGAGACAACTATATCACATCCCTCCTCACAAGATTCAGAGGTCTCTTTAGGAGAGGTGGGGGTCAAAGAGTGGTAAGTTGGAGAGAACTGAAACCAAACAGTGTTTTCTGCACATGAATTATTATAAGTTTTCAGCATATGTGGTCGACGGCAGAAAACCTAAACAAGAACAAGGCAATCAGAGGTTCAGTGTGTAAAGCGTGAAGAATCTTGAGTCCTCCCCCTACCTGATGAGCAATTGACAGATGACTGCTTCTGGAAGAAGGGTAGCTGGTTCTCTTTAAGTATATAGTTTCTGGTAAGTCAACCATACTCAAGTGGATGCCCCCTAGCTGTGAGTCTGTGGACAGGGAACATTGGATTGGTGAGAGAGGAGGAGTAGGGGGGAGTTGTGAGTTTGGCATGAGTGGGGAGTGGATATGGAAGAAGTTACAGAGAGAAATTTGGGGTGAAATGATCAAAATACATTGTATAGATGTGTGAAATTCTCAAGAAATTAATACAAATATAATAACTGCACACACAGAAATCTATTAGTAGAAAAATGATTCCACCAACAATGAACATCATTGACTTGTTTACAACTGAAGCAGGATACACATATTATTTTATTAGCATTTGTGACCTTTACTAAAGTGATAATATTCTAGACCATATGTATACGTAAATGGGCTTCAGTGTATAAAATACCATAGCATTTGGACTTTGGAGAAACAAGTTTTTTTCTCCAGGTATGGGTAGACAGAACTCAGAAGGGACAAATCTGCAGCAAATGATGACAATTATAAGACAGTGGGCTAAATGTTGTCATAGAATGTATAGGAGAGGAGGAGGTGTTGCAAGACATGGAAAAAGAATGGCCAACAGGGTATAATATGTTATAATAGTTAATGAACTAATGAGAAATCAACTAGGGACACTCAGACATTGGGAATAATTGTGATGGGTGTGACTAAAGGTGTTGAGATAGTGTCTTCTATAGATAATCTCATTTATCTGCAAATTCTAAAGCTTAGGGTGAAAGAAATATATCATGGCATCAAGAGACTTGCTTAGAGAAAGGGAAAGTAGGGCACGGCAAGTTGACTGCTATGTCCAAAGTATGTATTATCTGTATGTCAAAATTACAAAGACACTTAGTAAAGAAGTACCCATTAAAAAACCATAAAAACAGAAAAGCACAAAACAATGCCAAAGCTACCACCTACTTGTATACTGTAAGGCTTGGAAGGTGGTGATCCTAACCCTGCCCAAATCAATTTTCAGAAACAATACATTGTGAATAAAATTACCAAATGTCTGTAATAATACATTTATATAAATAAATATGAATTAATGTAAAAGGAAAAGCCCAATTAACATGGATAAGAGAGAACAATAAAGCTGTCAGTCTTGATATTATACATATGAGTAACAATATGGATACTCAGTGGGTGGTAGTTAGGGATTCCCATCTACTTGCACATACGCTTCTAACACTAATCAATTTTAAAAGGCCAAAAATTTGAAAGAGTGCAAGCAAAACGTTTGGGTGGTTTGGAATTTATAACCTCAGAAGTAAAAGAAATAATAAACAAATTTTAAAAAGAGTATGAAGCTATAGAAATTAAATTTGTGTTGTATTAGGAAAAGTACACAAACACAAGTCAATGAAGTAGAAGGAGAAGCCAGATACAGACTCATTAAAATTTTACAAAAGGAATTAAACTGGTAAAGAAGAGTTGATTTATGCAACAAATATTGCTAAATAGATGCACACACAAAACAAAATGAGCTGTAGTCGTTACCTTTTAAGGTATATACGAGTTAAATATATTATTGATCTACACATTAATACATAAAATTTATAAGTGTATTCAAATAATATTTATGTGAGTACAGTGTATTTGTCTTCAGACACACCAGAAGAGGGTGTCAGGTCTCATTACAGATGGTTGTAAGCCACCATGTGGTTGCTGGGATTTGACTCGGGGCCTTTGGAAGAGCAGCCAGTGCTCTTAACCACTGAGTCATCTCTCCGGCCCTGTATTCAAATAATAAAACCTTCTATGGGTATGATTTTAATAAAATGACCTTAGATATAGGAGCAGAAAGTCCCAGCCACAAGAAAAGATGGAATAGAATTAGCTATAATCAAGGACTTCAGCATTTGAAACTTGATGTTACATTAAGAAACTGTAAAGTTAAGCCATATAGTAATAGACTATATCAGCAAAACATAAGTTTAATAAATAATTACCATTAAAAAAACAAACAGAAAATTTCATAATGAAAAAATGTGCCAAAAAATGAGAAAGAGATCTGAACACACACTTCAGCAAATAAGCCCACGAAGAAGTGCCGAGTGTCTTCAGTTCTTTGGGAAATTCACATTAAATAACAATGAGATACTAGTTCACATCTACCAGGCTGGTCAACAATAAATGATTGGCCATAAGTGAGGTTTGCTGAGCAAACATAATTCCCATCTATTGCAGCGAGGCATGCAAATAGCAGCCACTTTGGAAGGAAAAACTGTCTATAGCAGCTTTATTTGTAATCCCCTTACAAGCAGGAAATGCGTAAAGACACATTTATCTTCTTGACACACATTCACCCACTTCCAGGCTTTACTTCACTAGGCATCTTCCAATGATAAGCATCTCAAAAATAAGGACCAGTAAGAGTTTGAATAACAAAATGAAGTTTTCAAATTCTGAGGATTAGGGATGGTATGCACACTGGCATACATACATTCTTTAAATCTTTCTGCACATAACTTTTCTTTTCCAAATCAAAGTCTCTGTTCAGGCTGGGGCTAGAGTCTTTCATTTCATCCTTATTTGAAAAACTTCAGGAGCCCATTAAGATATTTTTCCAAAGCACATGATTACAACTTTTGCATGCTCTTTCAGTGGAGCTAAACTCAGGCGATAATTATTCTTTTAAAAAAAAATCAGTTGACCCAACATATTTTCACAAGGGGAAATTCCCAGGCATTGAGAAACACATCTGTGTTACATAGAAAGCATTTACTAAGCAAGAAAAGTCTTTCTGACTGTGTAAAATGTCCTAAAATTTTCAAACATGTGTTGGAGGGTTATGTCTACCTCAAGTTCCCTTACTTGAGTCAGTATTGCATTAAGACACGAGCAAGAGAGTCATGAGATTTTGCTTAGCAGAGCAGCTGTGTACAAGTATTGTATTAAATGGTTTTCCTGAAGGAAAGGGTGGGGTCTATAAATACGGCCTATTTTACCAGAGTTAGGATCCATGATAGCTGCCCCACCTATGAAAGCACAGAAGTGTGATGCGTTTAGTTAGGTACTCCTTAGATGTGGTTACATCTAGTAATAGTGTTTTAATTCTTATAAATTATCCATTGAGTTTCTTAGGTTTATATTTATCTGTTTATACCATTAAAATCTACAGTCAAGTGCTAAGGGCAAAACTAACAGATGGAAATTCAGTTTGGACAGTGGAACACAGAAATAAATGCTGGAGTAGACCACAGATTTCCCACCTGACTCCTTATATGGGTTACATTGTTTTTTGTGGAAATACATATGATTTGTATATTTTAGGCTCTTGAAAAGATGTGGCATTCTTAGACAGGAGCGACTCTGAGATAATCTAGTCCCTTTTATGTATTTTGTGCTTTCATGATTACTCTTCAAAGGATCAGAATCCAGATGGCTTAGTAGGTAAAATACTTGCCACATAAGCATGTGTGCCTACTTTTGGATAATGCATGTGTTTATTGCATAGCATTTCTCTGTAATTCCAACACTCCTACAAAAATGGCAGGTAGGGATAAGAGACTCCTCTGGAGGTTATGATCCAGGTAGTCTGCTATATTTACATATTTAAGAGTCAACAGGTGATCTTTTCCCAATCAAGGTGAAATATGAAGATCAATACCCAATGGGTTGTCTTCTAATATCTACATCAGAGCTATGTCATGCATATCTAAACTCACACACATAAACATGCTCACATATCAGACTATGCACAACACACACACACATACATACACACACACACACACACACACACACACACACACACATGCAGGCATACATGCACATGCACAGAGAAAGAGAGAGAGAGAGAAAGACAGAGACAGAGTCAGAGATAGATTTACTTAAAAAATACCAGAACACACAGCTATTGCATAGCAACTCAAACTTTACAGTACACAGTTTGATGGATAGATAGATAGATAGATAGATAGATAGATAGATAGATAGATAGGAAGGAAGGAAGGAAGATAGACAGATAGATAGGAAGGAAGATAGACAGATAGATAGGAAGGAAGATAGATAGATAGGAAGGAAGATAGATAGATAGATAGATAGATAGATAGATAGATAGATAGATAGATAGATAGATAGATAGATCGATAGGTAGGTAGATAGATAGGCTGCTACCACGCTTTGTAAAGAAATCAGAAGTAATTACACTTGTCTACATGCACATAGGCCCTTGGAGAGAATGTCACTTTATTTAGGAAAAAAGAATACTGAACTATGGAAGATGGGATGATCCTAAACTAGAATCAACTATCTATCTCATAATTGCTATCCTTATAAAAGAGACACAAGATGAGTATGTGAGACAGAGTAACTGTGGATAGGGATAGACAGTGGTGATGGTGTCAGAAGATGAAGCAGGCTAAGAAATGTCAAGCAGTCACTGGTAGCTGAGAGAGAAACATGGGGTACATCCTTTCACAGAATTCTCTATGAGAGTCAGTTGTGCATAACTTTTTGGTCTCCGGACTTGTGAAATAGCACATTTCTTCATATTTTTTCAAAAGTTTGTGCTACCCTTTAAAAATGTGTCACATGCCTCTAATCCCAGCACTTGAGAGGTAGAGGCAGGCAGATTTTTGAGTTCATGGCCAGCCTGGTCTACAGAGTTCCAGGATAGCCAGTCTGTACAGAGAAACCCATAAAACAGGCTTTTGTTTCTATTTATTTTTATTATTAACTAAACCTTTTAAAAAGATTTCCCATTTAACTTCATGAACTAGATTTATTCCCCAAGGAATGAAGTTAATCTAACGTGGGTTTGCTTTTAGTGTTTGTTTGTTTGTTTTGAACACACCTACTTCTTCACTTTTGGCCTGATCATTATATACATCAGGCACATCTACTATGCTCTTCTAGGCTCCGAGAACCACAAACTATGAAAGTTTCTTTTCTTCATTAAGTCACTTGGTTTTTGATATTTTTCTATACCTCATATAAAATACTAACACCCAGCATTACTAAAAATACTATTTTTGATTCATGGTGCTTGGAAAATTGAGGCCTATTCTACAGTTTTAGAATACTTAAGATCAACATACCCTAGCAAATACAAACAGAACTGGGTATATTTCCTGTCTTTTGTAATGCTTTGTTGTTTTTTGTCCAGTGGAAAGCAGAAACACTGGAACTCATGACTGTGTGTTTCTTAATCTGACCTACTGAGGGAATGATGGGGTGAAGGCAGCGAGCATGTTGACGGCGCTCACAGAAAGCAGGTTTGCTCTTCTGTCTATATGTCTCATTGAGGAAGTGCTGACAAACTACAAGAACCAGTGCATGACTGAGCTGTAGATTTCTGTGTGGGCTTGAAGATATTAGTAGATAATGAACATGTGAATTTTAGACTCACAAACCTCCGTTGTTATTCTATAATTATTCAAGGAATAGTTTTGCCAGGCTTATTCATGATGGTAGCTTTTTTGTTCTGGTCGACTTACTCTCTTCTTCCCATTTCGTCAAAGTTATTAGATTATGAAAAAATTTCCCACTGCTTGAAATAGAATTTTTCAGCACTACTAAACTCCCTGCATAATGTACAGTACCCAGACTAGACTAGTGCAGCCATCTCCGAATCGAGCCCTAATTAAATTGATTGCCTTAGGTATGATAATGTGTTTCTATTTTGTCTAATAAGAATGTTGGCCAAGAGTTTGCAAAGTGATTGAAGAAGAGAAAAGTGTGCTGCTCTGCAAGGTATTTTATTATCAGAAGGGAAATCAGTTTAATCAAGCCTGAAGCTAAGACAGTGAAAGAGCAAAGCTAAGACAATAAATGAACCCTAGGTATGTACAAAATTGATTTCAAATTAAATTCAAAATACTTTGAAAATCAGTTACACATCAATAACTCTTCTTTACAATTTACTCTTCTTTATTCAATTTAGGCTAATATGTACATGTAATACTTATTGATATGTTAGTTAAATTTTTATTGCCTCAACAAAATACTTGATAAAAGCAACTCAAAACATATAAAAAATGCTTAAAACTCAACAATAAGAAAGCTCAAATTTTCAAGTTCCAAAACTTTCACACACTCCTATAGAAGATGAAATGAAGCATATTGAAAAATCTACATGTCATTAGAAAAACTAGAAAATCTGAATGAAATAGACAATTTTTGAGACGGATATCAGAGACCAAAGTTAAATCAGGATCAGATGCAGTTAAGAACACTGATTGCTCTTCCAGATAAAACATCTAAACAGTCCAATAACCCCAAAAGAAATAGCACCAGTCATTAAAAGTATCACAACCAAAATGGACCAGATGGGTTTACTGAAGGCAACCAACAGATTGGGAAAAGATCTTTACCAATCCCACATCTGATAGAGGGTTAATATCCAATATATACAAAGAACTGAAGCTTTTGGGCTGATATCCACTTATCAGTGAGTGCATACCATGTGTGTTTTTTTTTTTTTTCTGATTTGGTTACTTAATTTAGGGGGATATTTTCTAGTTCCATCCATTTGCCTAAGAATTTCATGAAGTCACTGTTTTTAATAGCTGAGTAGTACTCCATTGTGTAGATGTACCACATTTTCTGTATCCATTCCTTTGTTGAAGGATATCTGGGTTCTTTCCAGCTTCTGGCTATTATAAATAAGACTGCTATGAACATAGTGGAGCATGTGTCCTTGTTATATGTTGGAGCATCTTTTGGGTATATTCCCAGGAGTGGTATTGCTGGGCTCTCAGGTAATAATATGTCCAATTTTCTGAGGAACTGCCAGATTGATTTTCAGAGTGGTATCAGCTTGTAATTCCGCTAAGAATGGGGGAGTATTCCTCTTTCTCCACTTGCTCACCACCATTTGCTGTCCCCTGAGTTCTTGATCTTAGCCATTCTGTCTGGTGTATAGTGGAATCTCAAGGTTGTTTTAATTTGCATTTCCTTGATGACTAAGGATATTAAACATTTCTTTAGTTACTTCTAAGCCATTTGAGTTTTCTCAGTTGAGAATTCTCTGTTTAGTTCTGTTCCCCATTTTTAAGTAGGTTTATTTGGTTCCCTGGAGACTAACTTCTTCAGACTAATGTAATCACTTATCATCACTATTTAAGTCAATTTTTTGACTAACATTTTGTAAACAGTATGTTTCTACATTATTGAGAAACCTACTTAGAAAATTCTAAATATGTGGAAATTTTTTGTATCTCTCTTACAGCATTTGGCATTTAACTTTAAAGCAGTGTGATCAAGAAATGTGGTCATCTCAGGAAACTGGATTAGGTTGAAGATGAGGTAACTAAGAGGTAAAAGAAATAACAGATAAAATTAAGAAGGTTGAAGTAGGGGCCAGAGAGATGGCTCAAAAGTTAAGTGTGCTTTTTCCTTAGATCTTCAGACCACCAGAATTCCATTTCCAGCAGCCTTACTTTGTAGCTCCAAACCAATTCCAACTGTAGTCACAGAGGATCAGATATAATACTCATACAAACTTTCACATACACAGAGTCACATACTCTTACACATAAATGAAAATAAATCATTTTTTTAAAAAAGAAGGCAAATTTCCATTCATTCATGTGGCTATCTGTCCATCTTTCCTGTCTTTCTTTAAACCTGTTCCTGCACCTCCCCCACTCCCCTCCCCATATCTTCTCAAGAAGAAGGATGACCAAAGGGTGGATACTTCAGCCCTTCTTAAAAGGGGGAACAAAATACTCATGGGAGAAAATACAGAGACGAAGTGTGGAGCAGAGACTGAAGGAAAGGCCATCCAGAGACTGCCCCTCCTGGGGATCCATCCCATATACAGTCACCAAATCCAGACACTATTGTGGATTGCAACAAGTGCATGCTGACAGGAGCCTGATAAAACTGTCTCCTGAGAGGCTCTGTCAGAGCCTGAGAAATACAGAGGTGGATGCTCACAGCCAACCATTGCATAGGGTTCCCAATTGAGGAGTTAGAGAAAGGACGGAAGGAGCTGAAGACCCAGCTATTAAAACTTCTTTGCATATGCCCAAATCATGCTCTACCATCCCACAAATACACTTGCTCAACTATTTTCACAGTAGCTTTATTTGTTAATAGCCTGAAACTGGAAACAACCCAGATGTCCCTCAACTATTGAATGGATAAAGGAAATGTGGTACATCTACACAGTGGGATAGTATTCACCTATTAAAAACAAAGAAAGTGTGAATTTTGCATGCAAATGAATGGATCTTGAAAATATCCTGAGTGAGGTAACCGAGTCCCAAAAGGACATGCATAGTATGTATTCACGTTTGTGTATATTGGCCATAAAATACAGCATACCCTTGCTATACTCTGCAGACTCAAAGAAGCTAAACAAGAAAGAAGGTACAAGCAAGGATGCTTGAATCTCACTTAGAAGGGGGAGTGAAATAGTCATAAGAGGCAGATAGAGGGAGGGAACTGGGTGGAAAAGGCAAGACTCACATCAACATCATCGTAGATTGGACACAAGTCCACCAAACTGGCCACCTGATCTACAAATGTGGTGGAATCGACAAACAAACCATCAAAAAGCTTGAAAAGTCTGAGATGGGAAAAGGCTCTTTCAAGTATGCCTGTGTCTTGGACAACCTGAAAGCTGAGCGTGAGCATGGTATTACTATTGGCATCTCCCTGTGGAAATTTGAGACCAGCAAATACTATGTGAGTATCATTGATGCCCCAGTACACAGAGACTTCATCAAAAACATGATTACAGGTACATCCCAGGCTGACTTTGCTGTCTTGGTTGTTGTTGCTGGTGTTGTTGAATTGGAAGCTGGTATCTCCAAGAAGGAGCAGACCTGTGAGCATGCTCTTCTGGCTTACACCCTGGTTGTGAAACAGCTAATTGTTAGTTTCAACAAAATGGATTCCAACGAGCTACCATACAGTCAGAAGAGATAAGAGGAAATCGTTAAGGAAGTCAGCACCTACATTAAGAAAGTTGGCTACAACCCTGACATAGTAGCATTTGTGCCAATTTCTGGTTGGAATGGTGACAAAATACTGGAGCCAAGTGCTACTATGCCTTGGTTCAAGGGATGGAAAGTCACCCGCAAATATGGCAGTACCAGTGGCACCAAGCTGCTGGAAGCTTTGGACTGTATCCTGCCACCAGCTCGTCCAACTGACAAGCCTCTGCGACTCCCCCTCCAGGATGTCTATAAAATTAGGGGCATTAGCACTGTCCCTGTAAGCTGAGTAGAGACTGGTGTTCTCAAACCTGGCATGGTGGTTACCTTTGCTCTAGTCAATGTTACAACTGAAGTCAAGTCTGTTGAAATGCACCATAAAACTTTGAGTGAAGCTTTTCCTGGGGACAATGTGGGCCTCAATGTAAAGAACGTGTTGGTCAAAGATGTTAGACAAGGCAATGCTGCTGGTGACAGCAAAAATGAAAGCAGCTGGCTTTACTCCTCAGGTGATTATCCTGAACCATCCAGGCCAAATTAGTGCTGGCTATGCTCCTGTTCTGGATTGTCACACAGCCTGCATAGCATGCAAGTTTGCTGAACTTAAAGAAAAGATCGATCATCGTTCTGGTAAGAAGCTGGAAGATGGCCCCAAATTCTTGAAGTCTGGTGATGCTGCTATTGTTGATATGGTCCTGGAAAGCCCGTGTGTGTTGAGAGCTTCTCTGACTATCCTCCATTTGGTCGTTTTGCTGTTCTTGATATGAGGCAGACAGTTGCTGTGGGTGTCATCAAAGCTGTGGACAAGAAGGCTGCTGGAGCTGGCAAAGTCACCAAGTTTACCGAAAGCTCAGAAGGCAAAATGAATATTGTTCCTAACACCTGCCACCCCAGTCTTAATCAGCAGTGGAAGAATGGTCTCAGAATTGTTTGTCTCAATTGGCCATTTAAGTTTAATAGTAAAAGACTGGTTAATGATAACAATGCATCGTAAAACCTTCAGAAGGAAAGAATGTTTTGTGAACCATTTTATGCATGTGTGGGGCAGATTTAAGTTATTAGTTTTCAAAATAAGTATTTTTTCTTCAGTGTTAATAAAAAATGAATACTTTTTAACGAAAACAACTTGACCAAAAATCTGTCAAAGAATTTTGAGACTCATGAAAACAAGTTTAATGACAACAAAAAGAAAAAAAAAAGGAGTTGCCTTGGTTATATGACTCTTTACAGCAATAAAATCCTAATTAAGACACTATATAGTAAATTTTTTGGGATTTCCTTAATATATCATCAATATTTATATGTATTTATATAAATTTATATATATTATTTATTCATGTTGATCAATTGTAGTAACCTGTATGGGTATAGAAAATTGTTCATTTCATACCAGTTTGAAATACATTAATGACCGTTTTTCAGACATTTCATTGTTTCTATAAATGTGTACCTTGGTTTTATCTTGCATGTATCTCTGTATACTTAGTAATGTAGCTTTAATAATTATATTATTAAACAATGAACATAATAATGGTTTCTTTAATACTTTCAAAGATCCTAATCTCTAATGACTATGAAGTTTTAAGTAGTTACAAGGTCTGTCAAATTTTGTTCATTACAGTTCAAATTTCTGATGTTAAATCTTCAAAGACCTGTATTTATTTCTTCTTGATGGACTGTTTGCTTTGTGCACAAAATTGTTTCCCCTTTCTGTTCTCTGTACATTTGTTTCACATTAAATTTTATTTTTCTTCACATTAGTAATTTCAGATTTCTTAATATTATCAGTTCTTACAGTAGGATCTAGGGAGATTTCTGGCCATGGATATCATTTCAGAAGTTTTGTGAGGAAAAACTTACCATTTCCAGAATACTACTATGTCTTTTTCAAGTATTTCAGGAGTGCCAGTAGAATTACCTAGAGACTGAATAATGTACAATATGATAAAGAAATGAAAGGAAAATTCAGCCACAATAAAGTGCAAAAATTGTAAGTCAAGATTGATGTTTGTAACAATTTAATTATGTTTTAGAAAAATGTTTTTAAATAGGTTTTATATTGAGATGCAATGAATTCATCATTGTTCTAATGAAGTCAGAAATAAATTACTCTTTGAAATTCTTTATTTTTATTTTTAAAAGATTTTTATATCAATAACACAAAGTATATAATATAAAAAATAGTCTTTGAGGCTCTCAACCAATTTTTCACTTTTGCAAAAATGAAAGTGCTTATTGTGAATCAGAATTTAAAGGTGCAGTAAGTCACATCAGAGATGTCATGTGGCAGGCATTGGGCAGGTTGGTTACAGTGGATCTGCAATCAGGAAGCCGAGAGTGTTGTATGTTGGTGCTCAGCTTGCTTTCCCCTTTCTCCTCTGTCAGTCTAAATCCCAGTCCATAGGAAGGTATGACAGGTATTCCCATTGTCATCAACTTAAAGAATTTTGTCTCCTAGATGATTCTAGATACAGTCAAATCAAAGATCAATATTAAGCATTGCGGTTGCTTTGCCATGTTTGTTAATATGATGGGACTATGAGGTTTTCTTTACAGATATTTCAATCATGCACGAGGATCATGTGTTTCTAAGAACTCAGTCCTTCATTCCCCAAATGGAAAACAGTGCTCACAAGTATAACTAAAATTGTCCAATAGTATTGGTAGATAACAACATAGGAATTAAAATTAGAACTATTAGGATTGTAGATTCCCTTCTCCCACAATGGAACAAATTCCAAGTTGCTATATAAACTTTGAGTTCCTATTGACAGTTGCTGATCTAATCTAGCTAGAGAAGCTTTGTGAATGTGATGACACAAGAGGAGCCATTTCTTAGACTCTGAGCAGAAGCCAGGGAGCACAAGCAGACCTCAGGTGTCAAACATGATATACACATTGAAGTACTTATGTATTATGTATTTTATACATCAGAATATTATACACTAAACATAGCTACATATTTTATAAAATAATACAGTTTATATAAATGTGTGAGCCAAAATATATAAGTATGTTGAGTGTTAAAATGTAAAATCAAGCTAGGGAACAGTTATTATATATGAAAAGCATGAGACAAGGACGAGTTTGTCTACTCATTTCCTGTGTGTAGAACATTCTAAATCACCCTGACATATGGATAAAGAGTAAACATAAAAATATATCAACATAAAATAAAACTTGATAACGAGCAGAGAAAGTTTCTTTTATTTACCAAAATTGAAATTTAGATTGTCTTAATGGTGCTATCAAGATAGGGCATATAATAAATTCCAGTCCTTTCAAAGATTTCTTTCTATCCCAAAGAACAAAGCAAATGCAAATGAGCCAAGAGGAAGAGAAAAGAAGTAAAAATGGCTGCTGAGCAACCTGTGGTTAAAAGGGCCAGGTTACTTTACTTGAGACTTGGGAATAATTCATGGTGACAAAAATGACTCTCAAGACTTATGTTCTGCCCTTAATCCAGTAAGAAGGAAAAGAAGGGTCTTGCAAAGGGCCAAA
The DNA here is from genome assembly GCF_008632895.1 of Mastomys coucha. Classification (NCBI taxonomy): domain Eukaryota; kingdom Metazoa; phylum Chordata; class Mammalia; order Rodentia; family Muridae; genus Mastomys; species Mastomys coucha. Next base: position 9,873,678 of record NW_022196913.1, read on the forward strand.
TGCAACAGAAAAGAATAAGTTGTAGAGGTCAGTGACGGGAAACTGAATGGGTAGAGTGGGCAGAACAGTACTTTGGGTTGAGAGATGGGCAGACAAAGAGGTATAGGGTTGGAAACTCAGAGAGTTTTTTTTTTCAACAAGGCTGGAGTTCGGAGTGTGTAGAATGACAAATTCCTGCAGAAAACACCCAGACAGGGACAGAAGGGTAGGCAGTCAGAAATCATCCCAGGACATAACTCCTTCTGAAACAACAGTGATGGAGCTCTCAGTTGAAGCAAATGTCCAGTTTTCTGTGAGGGAGATTATGCAGCTTAGACAAAAAAATCATTTCTATTGTAATCAATCTTTACAGAGAGTACAGGGCATGTGTGTACAGCATTAGACTCAGATGTTTTTGACATTTGCTTATAGAAGTGAGGCAGATGGCTTTCCTCTGTAAGGCAGTTTTGAGTTTATAAAACTTAAGTGTATGAATGAATAAAATCACTTTGAATAAATATTTACCTGTGTCTATGTCCAATTTCTATAGACTGTGATGCCGTAGAAGGGGCCATTCAGAAATGAGTGGCCTGTGCTGCCTCCTGAGACCAAGGTGGTGTTCAAGTCCTTGGCACTGCTGAGGGACACATCTGAGTCTGAGGCCTTAACTGTAGTTGGGTTCTGAGTTGATGTCAGTTGTTCAAGTTACTACCAAAGTCCATGCAATGTGCATGCATGTGGTCTATACTACTGCCTGGTCCATGCAGCCGCCAGGCAACATGTCTGGATCCATGATCCTACTGTAGTAAATGTCTGTGTTGATGTCCATACCATAGAAGGTCACGTGGATGTTCATGATCTGTACTGCAGCCTGAAGCCACATCCATGACTGTAGGTAGTGCTGCCACTGGGAGCCACTTCGATGTGAGTGGCCCGTGCTACCACATGAATCCATGTTGATGTCCATAATCTGTAGAGCTTCCAAGGGCCATGGCTGTGACCTGAAACCAAGCGGAGGCCCATGATCTGTGCTCCTGCTGGCTGTGAGGAGCAAGGAGGCTACTTCTGCTGTGATATTGATGAGTGCAGATGCACACTGAGAAGACAGCCTACACATGGAAGGCTTCTGGGACAGCCTCTACCCAGACCCTCACCTGCCCCCAAAGTAACAGCCTAAATAGGAAATCATTTAAGAGAAAGCTTAAAAAGTGGATGTCTGAGAGTTACTCTCCACAATCCATAGCTTCTGGTGGAGGTGTAGTAGGGGAAGATTCAGTTCTGATTCAAGGGGCAGGCCATTCAGAATTTGATCATGTTCCAGTGAGCAGATAGATAACAAAAGGTAGATTTCCTTCCTTCCTTCCTTCCTTCCTTCCTTCCTTCCTTCCTTCCTTCCTTCCTCCCCTTCCTTGCTTTCTCCCCTTCCTTGCTTTTCTACTTTTGCTTTATTCTTATTTTTTATCTTTT
>NW_022196913.1:9875430-9898908 GCF_008632895.1 Mastomys coucha
GAGTGGAATCAGATATCACACACTCTCTCCTATAACGCAATAATAGCTTGGGATGGAGGAATTGTCAACCAAATTTTTTTTAATAGTTTCATTGTCTCTGGTGTCCTCTACTCCACTGAGTCTAAGTTTCCTCCTTCACTTAGAAAACAACATTGACAGCTTCATGGCATTGCTTCTCTGTGCATCTGATTTATTTGAATTTTTCTGTGTTATGGTAGGGACTCAATTTTAAACTTATTTATTCAGTAAAAGTCAGCATGAGAACATTTACACTGAAAATTATTACACTAATACACTAACATTATTAATCTTAATGAGATGGTTAGAAGAACTGGCAAATAAAACAACTTGAACATCATTTAACAGATACAAAGAGTAAGGGTTATTATCTCGAAGAGACAGTTCCATTAAATTAGTACCGGGCATCATCAAATGAATTACAGAAAGTAATTGAATGAAAATCAAAGCATGACTTTCTAACATGACAATTAGAAGATTATGGATTAATTTACCATAGTCAATAAAATAGAAAGTAGAGAAGCTGGTCCACAGGACACTGAATGATAGGAGGAAGCAAATAACAATGGACTTTTAAGGCAAGTTAGGCATATAGAAGGAAAAACTATGATCTGATGTTTCAAGATGCCAGTGTATGCATAATCCGTAGATGCATATTCCTCTGTATTTTATAGTAGTGGCTTCAATTATAGTCCACAGAGGTAATGTTAATTCTCTAGTAATATTCAGATAACTACCTCTCTGCTATTTTTAGCTACCAATGACACAGGAAAGTCTGATTTCTAGGCTCCTAATAACTCAAAGCTGACTTCTGTGATGGAAAGAGAGCTATTTAATGTTACTCAGAATAGAGACATTATTTTTGAAAATGAGATTTTGCTTTTTGAAGGAGCTCAGTCACACTTTAATTATTGACACCTATCACAAGATGAATGTCTTCACTAGAAAGCTGTAAATGTGTGAATCCATGCAGCATTCTAGGGTTGAAGCATAATCTATGAAAAATAATATTCTACTGAAATAAGTTAAGTGTACATATGAAGCACAAAAGTCTGATTATGATATTTTGAGCCTGCCTGGTATGTCATTGGTCAGCAGCTACTATGTGACACATTAGTAGTGCCTAGCTATGCCACATGTGACATTCTATTTGCAAGAATTCTCATTCTTTGTGTGTTTGGTTGGAACAAAAAAATTACATAAATTAGTTTGCCAGTCATAAAATTGCACCGAGTTCCATATGTTTCTGTGTGAGACAATGATATTCTGGAGAATACATTTTTTTAAAAAAATTCATCATCCAAAATCTACTGGTTTTCCTATCATACTCCTCCTGCTCACAGCCACCTGTATTATCTCCAGCTCCTTGCTACTCAACACTCTTCTTCTGGCCTTCAAAACACACACACACACACACACACACACACACACACACACGCACACACATTAAAAAAATACATCTTGAATTTTAAAACATATTTATATGACAAAATGAATACTTTTCTAATTCCACCCAAATATATTTATTAGAACTTTAGGTGTTTATGTAAACAACCTTTTCTGAACATTTTTCTACCTCTATCTTATATCTTCAATCTTATCTTCAATTATTAAAGAGGAGTGAAATCTCTTTATTTATACCTGTATGATATGCCATTTAGCCTGAGATACTTATTATTGAATACACAAATTTAATAAAAGAATATATAGTAAAATAAAAATGATTTGGATGAGAAATGTAATTCTAATTATGATATTGATCTGAAATTTAATTTTCCTCTAAACTTTGGATTTTAAAGTCATTATTTATAGCTAATTTTAATTTCTAATTTAAAAGACTGATATTGTGTGTGTGTGTGTGTGTGTGTGCCTGGTGTAACTATGTGAGTAAGTACATGAAGAATCGATGGAGGCCAAAAAAGGCATGAAGTTCCCTCGAAAAGCAGGTACACAATGTGGGCTCTGGAACCCCAACTCAGATTTTCTGCAGGAGCACCAAGGGCTTTTATCCACACAGGCATCTTTGTAGCCTCTCATAACTAATTTTAAAGTCAGAATTTATAAAGGGAAATAAGGTATTTGAAATAATTATACATATAAAAAGATTCTTAATTTTAAAATCTGAGGTAATTATACAAACGAAAGTTGACAATTCAAAAATAGACATAGAATATTTGAAAGTGATTTATCCACCAGGGGGATCTTACAGAATGTTAATCATGGGTATCTATTGAAATAACTACAGAGACAGCATTTAGTGAGGGTTTATAACCTGAAAAACTCCATTAAACTATGCTTTACAATCAAAATTTGAGGTAAATAAAACTATTACTATTTTTAATGGTGCTTGTATCAATATACAGAAGCCTAAACACACTGAAGACATTTATCACAGCCCTTCCACTATAATCTGTGTGAAGGAAGCCCTGGACTATTAGCCACTATGCTTCCCTAGTCCAGCTATTGATTAGTTACATATGGTTTGCCAGCACCTATGCAGATCCGGAAGGCTCTAAACAAGCACACTTGCCTAGAAAAGAAAAGCAGAGACAATCTTTAGTTGTGCCTGTTCTCCTTTGTCAGTTCAAAATCAGAACATGAAATCTGGAGGCTATGAATAGCTATTGGTGGGGGTGGTGCAGAGTTGAACAGAACCTGATGTGGCTGACCTACAAAACTCGGGAATAAAGATTGTTATAACTCTGGGTTACCTATGCTGAATTTCAATGAGACAGTCACAATACTGCCTTTTTCAAAAAGTCTTATAAAAGATGTGATGTTAGGTTTGATTACACATTTTGCTTCATCTCGTCACTAGGATTTTATCCATATGAAATGCCAACATTATGCTTAAGGATATATTAAGGAATGAGAGCAAATGACCAGAACCCTGATGGAGACATGTGCGTTTCACCAGTGTTATCTGGGCTTTAAGCTAAACAAGAAGCAGGCGGTTTTAAAGTCATAACCATTAGCCACATGTCTTTTCACATCTAAGCAAAGCCCACAAACATTTGGGTGCTTTCCCTGCATTACCGCAGTTCTTTTTTTCCACTGAAGTACTCAGTTCCCTGGACCACTGGTATTTATAGAGTCCATTTCAGCATGAAACAAGGAGGAAGTGGGAGAATAACTGCTCTCAGCTCTACATAGCTTTTCAGCTACATTGTGAAATGTACACATTGATATGAAATGTAGCACATGTATTTATGCACTTGGAGGTAGAAATTGAATTTTGGCTATATGGATATGGTTCAGATATTAAAAAACATAAAGTCAAAGATATATATGGATCCAGGGACTCTATGGATAATTTCTGCTGTTCACTCTTCATTTTCCCAACCAGCTACCTCAGCATCAGCAGCCTATAAATCCACTGATGAAGAAAGTATCTGCCTGACAACAAAGTACCTTTCTATTCTTCTCTAGAATATGGCTCCACAAGACATCTCTACCTGCAGAAACCATAAGCTCTTCTAAGTTATCTTTAAGTCCAATGACTTCCTGAAAGAAAGCACCTAGAGGAGATGCCTTAAGCTACTTCAAACTAGACCAGATAAGATGAGCTTCATATTGCATCTCTCAAGGTCTCTGTAAGAACAGAAGCAATTATATTTAATTTACATTATTCTATATAACATAAAATAAGATACTGTATAATATACATAATTATCCAAGGGGTCTTCTTGGAAGGATCACTTATATGATTAGCTGAGTAGTATTTTACATTGATTGACTAATTATATGTGTTTCCACTGTCTTAGAGTTTTGCTGCTGTGAACAGACACAATAGCCAAGGCAACTCTTACAAGAACAACATTTAATTGGGGCTGGTTTACAGGTCAGAGATTCAATCTATTGCCATCAAGGCAGGAACATGGCAGCATCCAGGCAGGCATTGTGCAGTAGGAGCTGAGAGTTCTACATCTTCATCTGAAGGCTGCTAGCAGAATACTGGCTTCCAGGCAGCTAGGAAGAGAGCCTTAAAGTCCACATCCCCAGTAACACACGAACAAGGCCACACCTACTGCAACAGGGCCACACCCTCTAATAATGACACTCCCTGGGCTGAGCATATACAAACCACTACATCTAACATAGATGAATTTGTGCCGTGGTGCATGTATGAAAGTCAAAAGGACACTTGTGGGAGTCATTGCTCTCCTTCCACCATGTGCGTTCTGGGGACTGAATCCAGGTCATCAGGCTCAGTGGCAAGCGCATTTGCCTGTGCATCATCTTGCAGGCTATAACTGAGTAGTCTTCCAATAGCCTTTTATTCTCTGGAAAAGGAGCTTCTTAGTCCAAGCAGCTAAAGGTGTCCAAGCCAAGGTACCATCTTGGTGTGAGGCTGAAGGCCTGGATGTACCCTGTGCAGTGCTGGTGTGAGTCTGAGCTGGATGGCTCTGGTGGACTTGATAACTGATGCCAGCATTAGAGTCTTCAGCATGTATGTAGTACCATGTGCTGGTTAATTTTCTCTTTCTCCTTCTCCATTTTCTTCCATCAGGACCCAAAGACCATTGTATAGCCCTGCTCACACTTGCAGTGGGTGTCTCCCTCTCAATTACTCTTCCATATGTCAATCCAGAGTGGATGTTTCCCTTTGAATTACTCTTCCCTATGCCAAGCCTCTCTGGAAATGTTCTCATGGACATATCCCAGAGTGTACAGTTCTAACCCTGCAGGTGTCAGTTCACAGTCCAGATTAGTCATTAGATATGTCAAGTGATGTGGATGGCTTCTTTGGTCATTGAATTTTTCTCTTTTACTGGGGGGATTGATGAACTATTGTCTCAGAAACACAGCTAACAAAATGTACAGTAGAGTATTCCTTTATAAAACTTTATCTGTATTAGAGACATTAAGGTATACCGAGGGGTGCAGAGCCTGTAGTACTGATCATAGAGTTAACACTTGCCGTTACATTATTACATCATTCCTCCCAGGACTTGTTTCAATATAATTTTCTATAATGTATTTTTGTTATAGTCATAACTGAATGGTATCTGTGTGTATTGTATGAGCAAGCTCTTCATGCACAAGGGGAATAAATCAGATAGAAAATAGTATATGAATTCTGAGATTTTATTAAATGGGCTTAATTTTATTTAACTAATTTTTATTTTTATTATATTATCTTTGACAATTTCATATATGTGCAGAATCTAGTTAGATTAGATCTACCCTGTACGCCCCATAAAGTGCTTCCAGATCTCTCCAGGATAGCTACAAGCTATACCGTACTCCCAACTTCATGTCATCTTCTCCTTCTCTCTCCCTTCTGATACTTCTCCTGCTTCTCCTTCTCCTTTTCAACCCAGTAGGTACAGTTAGGCTGTAAGTGCTGGCCCTATTGCATATCAGTATAGAGTCATCCACTGGAGCATGGACAACTTACCCATATTCTAATGGTTTACTGCATCTCTCACATCTCATTAGAGAAGCTCTTTATGCAACAGATGATGGTTAATACAGAGACTAGCCAAAGTACCGAGTAGTTCATAGAGTGTTTGACATATCGTAAACTCACTCATACTAATTGCAGTCAATGGGAAAAATAGAGAGATTAGGCACTTTAGACTTATACCAAGAGAAGAAAATAAGAATGGGAGGAACATTAGAGTGAACAATTTTTAGTACTTTTATTGTGGTAGTTAGAGTTGTCAGTGAGATGGCTCAGTGCATAAGAGTACTTGCATGTATGAAGGCCTGAATTTCAGTCTTCAGCATCACATGAAAAGCCAGGCATGGATGCATGTCTTTTAACTCCAGCACTGGGGGCAAAGATATGTGCATCCTAGGAGCTCAGGCCACTCAGCCTTGCCTAAAGGGCACATCTCCTGTTCAGTGAGATACCTGGTCTTAAGCAAAATGGGCAGAGAGTAGTGACAAAAGTCCACCTGTCATCCTATTTTGTCTTCTACATGGACATATGAGTGCACGCTCACTGTAATGCATCCCTACACACACATAGACACACACATAGAGCACACACACAATTCTCTCTCTCTCTCTCTCTCTTTCTCTCTCTCTCTCTCTCTTTCTCTCTCTCTCTCTCTCACACACACACACACACACACATACACACACACACCACAAAGGGTTTTAAAAGACTTTCACTTCTTATAGTAGAGACAGAGGGAGATGACTAACAGATTTTACTTACCATGTTTATACATTATATTTATGCAGCAATAAAGAATAAAGAAATAGGAACTGTTACTACTATCCAAGAGTCAATGGCCATATTGTCTCTTGGTTGCTATGCTTATCATGATGATGAAATACCTGAAAGAACAAGTTATGAGATGTACAGTTCATTTACTTTTCCAGGGTAAATGTTACAGCCTCTTATGACCATGTGCCATTCAAGGCTATGTCTAGAGGACATCATGACATCATGGTATTCACTGTCATTAACAATCCATGTATGTGTTTAGCCATAAGATATTTAATCCACCAGCTTGTTATGATCATCAGAACAGAAGATGCAAAGCATTTCTTTTTGGAGGATGAATTTCCCTAAGGAAGGAAGACACCACAGAAGTACTGGAAAATGCTGCTTCTTAAGCAATGGCAAGACCAGGAAGCAAAGAGCAGTCTGCAAATGGAGCCATGCTATACTTTTCAAAGGTTTATCTGCAGAGACCCACTCACCAAGCCAGGAATAAGCCAGGTTTCACTAATTCTCTAATAGCACTACCATCTGCAGGCCAGGTACTCAAACATACGAGCCTATAGGAAATATTTCAGATGCAAACCTCAGTCATCCAGAGCAACTGCAGTTCATAGCTGTCATAGAGGACATGGGAGGTTCAGAGGTTCCTCTAGACATGTGGACTTAAAAATGGACTAATATTTTGAACATCTTCCAAATTTACAATTCTTCTGTTGCTCCTATAGGTTCTGCTGTTTTATTTCATGTTAAACATATGGCTTCTTAGGAACTTGACCCTTATGTTATTGACAGCGATATGTATTTTTTAGAAGTAAAGGTAAGTCACCAGTCAGTCCCAGTAATCTGATATTAGCTTGAGGTGCAAGGTCAAGGCACAAAATGATGAGGGAAAGTGATTTGAAATAGAGCTTGACATTCAGGCAAGAAGCCAGAAATGTCAATTGTTGCTTGAAGCAAACATTTCTTTTCCAGGGTAAATGTTACAGCCTCTTATGACCATGTGCCATTCAAGGTTATGTCTAGAGGACATCATGACATCATAGAATTCACTGTCATTAACAATCCATGTATGTGTTTAGCCATAAGATATTCAATCCACCAGCTTGTTAGGATCAGAACAAAAGATGCAAAGCATTTCCATCATCGTATAAACAAGGCCAAGTGCACCTCTCAGCTTCAGCTCTTTTTGAATATTAATGCTTAAAACCCCAGTTTATATTAACATTAGCTGTCATTGTCACACTTGGCTAATACATCATAAAACAGTTTCATCTTTATATAAGTTGCCTTTGACAGCAAATTAAAATTTTAATAAGCAGATTTTAATAGACATTCAAGTACCTACATACAACCTCTTTCATTAGAACTCAATGTCAAAATACAACCTATGTTGTTCCCTCTCTTCCAGATATTGTGTGTTTCTGAAGACATCTCTAGACCTATTCATCTAGTGGTTTCAATTTCTCTATTTATTCTCAAGGTAACTGTTCTAAAAATCTTACTGGAGTTGTTAGAGAAAGCCTTGCTTTCAGCAAGTCACTTAAGAGGCATTTATTATGTTTGCTGAAACAAAGCAAATGCTGATGGTATAACCTCAGGTCTCTCACTTTTTTGAACAACTGGTTTCTCAGTGTCTGGCTTGAACAGAGATGTGTGGTATGAGAAGCCAATTATAGAGGCAGACTGCTGGAGCAGCAAAGGAGACATTCTGGAAGGAGGACACGAAACATAAGTAACAAAAAAGGAAGTAATAGACTCAGAAGCAAACTTGAGCTTACATTTTGTATTGCATGTCTTGGAAATATGTTACAAGCAACAGTAGCCATTTTGAAGCACATCTGACATGCGCATCCCTCTGGGGATCTTGTTAAATGGAGAATTTGATTCAGTGAGTATGAGATATAGAACAAGAGTCTGCATTTTTATCAGGATTCATGTGATGCCAGTGTGGCTAATCCCTGGAACATACTCTGACAAAAAATAAAAGAAATGGAATACTCATGAAGAAATACAATATTTTTACATCAAGAGATAAATACAGTTTTGTAAAATATGTCTAGACTAGTAGTGACTTATTTTCAAAGAGCTGGCCAACTCCATACATTTGAACACCTATCTTTGAATCTAACTTCTAAGTTAGATTCAAACTTTGCTCATGCTCCTCTTCAGCCTAGCCTCATAGGCTATCATATTTAGAAGGGATCATGAAATGAAATCTCTTATTTTAGATTTAAAATGATATGCAGAAGAGCTGGGGAGTGATGACTGAGTGTATATGAGCACTTAACTGCTCTTGTAGAGGGCAGAGTTTAACTTCCAGTACCTACATGGTTATGTACAACTGTCTGTAACTATTGGTCCAAGGGATACAATGCTTTTTTTGCTAGATGGAGACCAAATTATCATGTGCTGTACATACAAACAGACAAATACTCATGCACATTAAAAATAAGGAATTCTTCAAAAAAGATTGATAGTAAAAGTAATAATTACTGGAATATAAATCAAGAAGTCTTAACATTATTCATTTTACTTTTGTTATTTAGCTATATTTTATAGAATAGAGTATGATTTTTTTTTATTTTGTTTTTGTTTTTCGAGACAGGGTTTCTCTGTCTCGACAGACAGGGTTTCCCTGGCTGTCCTGGAGCTCACTTTGTAGACCAAGCTGGCCTCGAACTCAGAAATCCACCTACCTCTGTCTCCCAAGTGCTGGGATTAAAGGTGTGTGCCACCACCACCTGGCTCTACAGTATGAATTTTTACACTTCTCAAAGCAGATTTAAAATTCAATTTGAAATTTTAGAATTTATTATAACTATTTTAAAAAGTTTTTTATTTTTATTTTATGTATTTGGGTGTTTTACCTGCATGTTGTCTGTGTAATATCTGCATATAGTGTCCATGGAGGTCAAAACAGGACATCATATTTCAAACCCTACTTCTGTGCAAGAGCACCAGTATTCATAACCATTGAACTGTTTGAACCACTTGTTTAGTCCCAGTACTACTATATCTGTCTATCTGTCTGTCTATCTTTCTACCATCTAATTGATTCCTTTATTCAGCAATTCAGTGTTCAGTGGAATAGTATGTATTCAATTATACCCTAAACAGTTTGACACAGTCAAATTCAAATATCAAGACATCCAGAAAACCAAATTATTGGGTATTATCTTAGAGCTTCAGAAGTGAATACTTTTATCATGTTTATTTTCCTTTGGGTGTTACACTTAAATAATTTTAAAAACTAGCGGTCTTACAGTCTAAATACTTATTTAGCATCCAAATGCTTCTTGGAAAAATCTCTATTATATTTATAAGAATAAAGTGATTGTTAAATATACATTCTGTTATCAGTACCTGTAGAATGGAGAACAGAGCTTCAGTTCTCCTCTGGCATTCAAGATGGAAGCCGTGAAGATTGAAGGAAAGTCTTGTACAGATAACAGGTGTTTTGTTACCTTTTTAATGGAGGAATCATAGTAGGACAATCTGGAAAGGCCAAATCAGTTGTTATGTTGAAGCTCTTCTGACTCATTGTCATTTGATCGTAGAAAGATCTGATACTGTGAAAGCAATTTAGATACCAGAGCATGATCAATATATATCAAAATCTAAAATATAGTCTCTAAAATGTAAAAGCTATGATTTAATCAAAAACAACTAACAACATTAAAGTATGATCCTACCAAAGAACAAGTATGAATCAGTGACTTTTGAAAACAAAATATTTTCTATATATTCTACTTTTAAAAGATTTATTTTTACTAGTTTTCATTTGTGTTTGTTTGTCAGTATGTATCTGTGTATCCACGTGTGTGTGTGTGTCTGTGTATTTGCATGTGTGTGTATGTGTGTGTGTGTGTGTGTGTGTCTGTGTATTCGTGTGTGTGTGTGCGTGTGTCTGTGTATTCGTGTGTGTGTGTGTGTGTGTGTGTGTGTGTGTGTGTGTGCACGTGTGTTTAAGTGTGTGGGCACATGTTAGTGCAGGTTCTTTGCAGTGCAGAAGAGGGTGTCAGGCCTTTTGGAGCTGGAGTTTCTGATGCTTGTGAGCTGCCTGATGCGGGTGCTGGGTACCTGATTAAGGGCATTTGCAAAAGCAACAAGTGTTCTCAATAGCTAGGCCATCTGTTTCTCCTCATGTTTTTATATATTCAATTTTATTTATGTATATGAGTTTGGAGTCATTAGTATTTGTTTTATATCTGAAGTTCCATTAGTACTTTATTTTTGTTATCCAAATGCAAAAGAATTTAGGTCAGGTTCCTTTTGTCTTTAGTCATACAGAAAATTATTTTAGAAGTAATTGGCATTTCAGATGGCTGTGGTAAGAAGTTGGTGCTGATAAGTGACCTTGTTTTTATTGTCACTGTTTTGTTTGTTTTTGTTTTTGTTTTAAAAGAGCAAAACGGTCTTTTTGCACTTACCTTTGGGACTTTTCTCTTTCCACATCAGTCATGCACTTTTTGTTGGTGCTCTCTTTGAAGGAACTCTGTGTTTGTCGAATTTTCATCATCAACTAGCATTTTCTTTGAGTTATCCCAACTCTGATTTCTACCTGCCTGCCCTTTGCTTCTAGCATTCTGTCAGGTCTTTCTTCCCATTATCGTTCCTCTCTTATTAATCATAGACATTTGCTCTCCAGTAATCCAAACAGTTGTGCCCCAGTTGAAGCTGATGTTTGTTTGTGTCAACTTAGGGAGAATTCCTTCCCCCTTTTCTTCTTCCATCATCCTGCCCACTCTCCAGTTTCTCCATTTTCTACAGAGGGTCTCAATAAATAATACAGGCTGGTATCAAACTAAATCCTCCTCGCTTATTTTGGTGTCTATTTGCTAGCTTATTAGGAGAAAAATTTTAGATAAGTGTTTATTCTTCTTCTTCGCCCCCGTACTAGATGCCCCAGAGATTTCATTTAAGTTCTTCCTTGTGAAAGCATGACAAGTTATCTGGAGGAAGAGTCTAAACATAAAGAATCCCCACTACCTCTATGACCAAGATCTTCTCATAAGTCCACACTTATCTGCCAGGGATCAATCAGAATTATAGGTTCATCAGAATTGCATCATTTACCAGAATTATATCATTCACCAAAATTATATCATTCATGAGCATTATGTCATCTATAATATTAACCAGTTCAGGGTACCCATTCCTTTGTGACCCCAGAGGCCTCTGTTCTAAAGAAGGACATTTCTGGTATAGCCCTCTGAATTTGTCTAGACTTGGGGGATATGTTTGTTCCTGGAATCCCAGTCTCTGATAGATCCAAGAAAAGCATCGATTTTCAGTTTGTTAGCTAGAGTAATGGCTTCTAAGATTTTTACATATTAAACTTAAAACTAGAAATTGGATATTAGTTTTTTTAATGTACAATTTTGAAGTCTCATTAACCTTTAAAGAAACACCTTTTTTAAAAAAAGATGATAACCAAGTAGAAAATGTCTACAGAAATGTTTTTTTCAGCATAATAAAGGGAATTAACAGTATTTTCAATGATGAATGGAAAAGACACCTTGCAATGTTGTTCTAGATAAAGAGGAAACTAACTTATGAAAGAGTGCTTGGAACATGAGCTCCGACCTCAAGGTTTGAAGGACTGTTTGGCAAAACACAGGATAGTTTCTTATGGAAAACTGCTTAAATTTTTTGTCAAATCAATTACAGAGAAAGAAATTCCACAACTTTCTTTCTTTCTTTTTTTTCTTCCTTCCTTCCTTCCTTCCTTCCTTCCTTCCTTCCTTCCTTCCTTCCTTCCTTCCTTCCTTTCTTTCTTTCTTTCTTTCTTTCTTTCTTTCTTTCTTTCTTTCTTTCTTTCTTTGTTCTTGAGACCAACTCTCACTCTGTTGAACAAGCTATCATGGAACTTGCTTGCCAGGCTTTCATTGAACTCATGACTCTCCTGCTTCTGTTCCTTATGTTGTAGAATAACAGTTATATATCCCAACACTTAGCTCCACACAATAATTTTATGAGACAATGTCTGAACAGGCATAAAGAGTTGCATATTTTATAATACATGTGCCCACCATAAGGTTAGCATCATTTGTAGTATCATGACTCTAGCATCTTAGGCTTTGTAATTGTCTGCTTTTAGCACCTTAGAGATTATTTGTAAATGAAATATAAAGCATTAATTCAAATTTTAAAATATTGCTGATTCCCATACACTTATATAAGACAATAATTGATTAAAAATGAAAATCACAATTGTGTGAATGCACAACCACTCCATCTTGCCTTTCCTGATCTCCTCTGCACTTAGAAACTAGGTAGAAATGCCGATCTTGGGCCGGGTGGTGGTGGCACACACCTTTAATCCCAGCACTTGGGAGGCAGAGGCAATGGATTTCTGAGTTCGAGGCCAGCCTGGTCTACAGAGTGAGTCCCAGGACAGCCAGGACTACACAGAGAAGCCCTGTCTCAAAAACAAAAACAAAAACAAAGAAATGCAGGTCTTGCTCTGAGCTATCAATTTATGTTTTAAAATTCTGCCACACCTACTTTTACTTTGATGATTAATGAGACTCTTAAACAAGATTAACACTTCTTTGGTCATCTTTAAGTTAGCCACTTGTATTTAACTGATCAGATCCAACATGCCTGATTATACTATTAAATACTTCATTGATCCATCCTAATAATTTTCAGGCTATTTCCCCATGACAAATTTCAGTCAATTCACAGAAATCTGCAACCAGTTCTCCACTGACAGCTCAAGAGGAAAAGGATACGTTGTGCTCAATATATCTTACTTCTACAGAGACATCTTTGGAAATATTTCCAAATCTTTAGAAGTGTCATTATTGTGAGATCCTCTTAAAACAAGATAAATAACTAATAAACATGAATTGATTGAAATAATCTTTGTTCTGAAACGCCTTGACACTCATCCACTGAAGATTTGTTCTAGCGCCTCCATTGGACACTGTCTTGTTAGTTTTCAACTGCTGTAATAAAACATAATCATGACAACTTGGGAAGGAAAGGATTTATTTCACTTACATTTCCAGGTTCATCATTGATGGAAGTCAGAGCAGGAACTCAAGCAAGGCAGGAATCTCAAGACAGGAGCTAAAGCTCAGGCCATGGGGAAGTGCTAGTTATTGGCTTGCTCCTTATTGTTTGTCTAGCTTGCATTTTAATAGCAACCAGGACTACCATCCCAGGCTTGGCACTATCCCCCTTCCTGCTACCTTGCCTGTGACCTGCACTTTCCACTAATGAAAAAAAAAAAAATGCATCACAGACTTACCTGCAGACCAATCTGGTTTTCTCAAGTGAGGTTCCTTCTTTCCAAATGACTCTAATTTATATCAAGTTGATCTAAAATTAGCCAGCACAAACATGAAATTCTACAGCTACTCAACTTATCAAAGACTTTTTACCATTATCATGCAAATTATTTTATAATAGTTAAAACTTCCCATTTATTTGTCTTTAGTTCTAAGCTTCATTATGTGACTATCTGTTCAGAGGTCTTTTTTTTGTCTCTGAAGTTCTTTTTTTCAAAATTTTTACTATTTGTTTTGGAGTTTTCTACTGAAAATGTCATTCAAATCTAACACGTTTTTTTAATTACCTGTTGATTTCTACATGTCTATCCTTCAAAACTGGCTAAAATGTCTCTGTTCATTACAGAGTTGGCATGTGATTGGATATGGACTATTCATTTTTGTTGTTGATAGAGACTGACTAGTTTAAACTGGATTCCTTTTAAAATTTTACCTCTCAGACCAGTTGCTTTAAAGGTTCATCCCATCTCCTTCTCAAAGGCAATCAAATACTGTTGTTTGTAGCATTTGACCGGGGAAAGAAGGGACATACTCTTACAGATCTCAGTTAAGGTCTTACCCTTTGACCCAACTGTCCCAATTTGTTAATTTCCAATACCCTCCTGTTGTGGTTGAATATCCAATACCCCAGTGTGCAATATCCATGGATCAGAATTTTCTAGAGAAAATAGATAAAGTCATGATACCCTAAGAAAACTAATGACATTTTGTTTTTGAGCAGGGTTTCTGTGTGTAGCTCTGGCTGTTCTGGAACTTGCTCTGTAGGACTAGGTTGGTCTTAAAGTTCCTGTGATTTGCTTGCTTCTGCCTCCCAAGTGCTGTGATTAAAGCTGCCACCATCTGGCTACTGATGACTTCCTATTTAAGCTGGCTTTCCACTCTCTGGGAATGGAGCTACTTCCACATCCAATCTGCTTGCAGGACTCAGGGCTCTGTCTTTGACTTAGAATATTTCCAAAATTTCTTATAAAAAGACTCACACTACATTTAGTTTACTCTGTCCTGTTATATTAGTTTCCCATAACCCTCTGCTTTCTTGATTTCCATATTTGTTAATGGCTCCCCTTTGGTGTTACCCCTGATCTTCTTCCCTTGAATGTGTACTTTCCTTTGCCCATCAAAGGGTTTCTGCAGCACACCATTGGATGTACATCTAGTATGTTTTTATTAAGATTATCATATTAATTTGCTTAGACATGTTATGCAGCTGCTTTCTGAATGTATAGTATCTGAAACACAGTATTCAGTGGAGAAGCAGCTCACATTTATGAGTTTATCGTTCTTGTGTAAGTAATAGAAAACTGAAGAAAAATATGTCTTAAAATCTTGAGGCTGAAAAAATTGAGTACATGAAATTTGAGATGCTCACGTCTTCTTGAATAGCAATTGGTATGTATCTTTGCAGTAAATTCTTTCTTTGCTCTGGGATAAAATGTTATGGAGAGTGTTATGTATTAATATAACACTATGCAGAGGGCAGAGTGAGTAAAACATAATCATCATTTCTGATGCAGAGAATTAGCCCAAGTGCAGTGTTTTTATTTTGAGGTGTTCTGGCATTCTTATAAATAAGGACTAGAAGTATAAGCAGGGCATTTCTTTGTAAATTAGAGCATTTTAAGGTTGAGTTTGACTGGAGAAATTTAGTGATTAAAAGGTAGCTGCAGGCTATTAGAAAATTTGGGGCCATATTCACTCTAAGGAGATGTTGTGTGTTAAGTCCAGTTATTGGAGAGAAGACTGTTGTAAACGTTAGTCATGTCCATTAGCAGCTAACAATTAGTCTTTTCTTCAGGGACATACTTAATGAATATATATGACTTTGGGAGAAAACACAATGCTTTATGTATTTATTAAAATAATTTCTTTTATTTTTGATATTACAATGTATTTGTAAAGTTTTCCTGATGGACAAACTGGCAATAAAGGTGATTCTTTGGAATGTAGGCAGAATTCCACATTATCAATTAACTTGTAGCATGAAGGATGATAATATCAGATTTCTGCAACTTTCCAGAAAGGCTATTCCTAGACCTTCCCCCTGCTTTCTCTGGCTTTCTCTGGAGAATACAGTTTAGCAAGGACTACTGTGTGGGATGGGCAGGTTTCCAGAGAAGATCCCAGTCTTACTGGAAGGCTCAGGGTCAAAACCTGTCCTAGAGACAGAATTACTTGGTACTAATATTCAAGGATTCTTACTTTGAAACCACTTGTATGTCTTGGGAAGGGCTCCCAAAATGTCTATTCTGGAAAAAATTGTAAAGTATGTGTTTGAAGAATGGCTTAAAAATAAGCAAAAGGGACAGGAGAGATAGCTCAATGGACAAGAATATTTTCTATAAAGGCATTGGTACATGAATTCAAGCCCCCAGGAGTCATAAAAATGGAGGCACCTTGCATCTTCTAGGTTCTATTTACAAATGAATAATAATAATACACACCCATGTGCACACAATTCATCCCTACATGAAAGAAAATTTAAAAAGAAAATGTGTTGGCTAGTTTTATGTCAACTTGACTTAAGCTTAAGACATCTGAGAAGAGGAAACATGTATTGAAAAAACTGTCTCTATAAGATCAGGCTGGACGCAAGCTTGTGGAGCAGTACATCTTAATTAGTGATCAATGAGGTAGAGCTCAGCCAATTATGAGATGAACCAACCTAGGGTCTAGTGGGTCTGCATGCTATAAGAACTCAGGCTGAGCAAGCCATGTGAAGTAAGCCAATAAGCATCATTCCTCCAAGGCCTCTCCATCAGCTTCTGCCTCTGGTTCCTGCCCTGTTCGAGTTCCTATCCTGGCTTCCTTCCGTGAACAGATGATATGGAAGACTAAGCTGAATAAACCTTTTCTTCCCATGTTGTTTTGGTCATGGTGTTTGGTCATAAGAGTGATAATTCTAACTAATGAAACACAGGAATAAAATTGATTCAAACAATGCCTTAGTAATGGATGAGTCAAAGAGTTAAATCTATGTTACCCACTGTATTTTTTTCTAGAACTTTCCCAGACAAAGGCATCATTTGCAAAAAGTAATAAAAAGTGTTTTAAAACATTAAATTCAACTAAATATATTTATATAACTTCCCCACCCTCCTCCTGTCTACCCCTGCCAACCCCTGCCTTCTCAAATTCATGATTCATGGCCTCTTTTCTTTAACTATTTTTGTTTTACACAGATTCACACACACACACACACACACACACACACATGTCTTGCTGCGTGTATTTAGTGCGTGTAAATATTTTTTAGAATTGAGGGTCAGTCACTATTGTTGACACTCTATTCATCTTAGATACAGGAGTAGGAGGGTTTCAGCTGAAAACGACAAAAATAATCTACCCTAGTGAATATGAGCAATAAGAATTTCATGGTCACAAGGTTTTATTTCTTGGATCCTACAGATGGCGCTAAATCCTCAGATATGTTCACAATGCTTCAAAGTCCTAGTGTTTGCTGATGAAGGTTCCTAATTGTTTTGACAGTAAGTGGTGCTACAATGTGCAAGATTTAATCCTAAAGACAATGTCTTTAAATTACTAAAAACAAAGAGACAAGCAAAAAATCCCAAGCCCCCACGTTGTGGCAACTGACATCTGTGGCTGCATCCTAGTCCTGTAAAAGGCTTTTAATAGAAATGGCTAAGGACATCGCTTTCCTGTGCTTTTATCAAAGGTCATGTCTGACTTCTTTTGCTTTTTTTTTTTTTCATAGAAATCCTAAAGCTGTTAAAGTGCCCATTACCCATTGTTCCTACTCGCTTCCGGTTCCTCTGTTGCTTTGTATGGCTGAATGGCCATCTATGACAACAATAAGATGTTCATAGTGTTCCTCTTAGTCAGTTAAGGAACACTGCATAGCTGTTTACAGAGAGGCTCTTTATTACTTCCCCATATGGTTCCAAGGGGAAGTTAGGGTACAATGTGACTCACCAACGGGAAACTCAAAAAAAAAAAAAAAAAAAAAAAAATCCCAGCCAGGAGAACAACAAAATGCTTCTAAAGGCTGGGTTTGAGCCAAGAGTGAGTCTTCCTGACACTGTCGTTGTTTATTGATTCAAGAACCCAGCAGTGAGGTTTTATGCCTTTAGGAAGAAATTATAAAATAATGCTTAAGGTTTTCTAAATATCAATGTCAATGTAAAAATGTTTATTGGGTAGATTTACTCATGTTTGAGAAGACATTTTAAGTTCTCTAACATGGAATAGATATGTCTAATTTCTCAAAAATAAGAAAGGGGAACCTTCAAAAATATTTTTAACGTATTTTATGTGTTCTCCTGCCCCCTGTTTTCCTGACCAGATTTTATTTCTTCAGTGAAATAATTGTAGTCAAAATGAAATCAAACCACTGAACAAACAAAAGTCAGAAATAAATGCTACAAAAAGAGGTAAGGAGGGGTCGTAAGAATGGATAACACCCCCACTTGGGAAATAACCAATGTGCTTGTATTGGGCTTCTGCATTCTTATCCTGTACTTAAGACAACTATAAATATTTTGAAGCTCATGCAGGATCCATGACTGTCTTCAGAGTAAATTCTAGGCTCCATATTTTAAAGTTATGGATTAAAACATCTAGCATTCTCAAGTACCTTTTAATGCTATGGCATCCTCAATTGTTCATATTTTTCAATGGATTGATACATAAATTTGAAATGTGACTTCATTTTATTGATATATGAGTTTTAATTTTATATTTCAACTAATACACAAAATATTACAGTACTCAATTTTGTAGACTAGTTAACTCACATTAGTATCATTTATTATTAGTTTGAACCATTTGGAAAATGAAAGAAAAGAAATATTGTTGGTAAAGGGGCAATTTATGAAATATGTGCTTACTAGGTCAGCAGTTAGGATTATTATTTTAAAAATAATAACATTAAACATTATCAAAGTTATATATATTATTACACAAATAATTTCCTGTTTTGATTTACTGGGAGTTCTTAAATGGCATCTTCTTTGTTGTGCATTTTTCTTAACACTCCATTAAAATAAATAGTATCCTAGTCAAAAGGTAGCCTTCAGGTTAGTTAAGAAATTTATACTGGTTTGCAGAGAGAAATAAATTACTGTTTGTAACAAACAGTGGCCATTTGTAGCTATCTGAACTTCATATGGTTTAAAGGCCTTTGAAATATTCAAGAAATTGACAGTTTTCATAGTAATGAGAGGAAATTATTTGGTAAATATAGTATATGTTTGCCTTCCTTTACTTTATATTATATGTATGTTTTAATAATATGAAATAAATCTAAAAATAATGTAAACCTTGAAGTGTACTATTCCCTCATTTTTGAAAAAAGGATGCAAACATCTAGGAAGCAAAATTCTGTGACTCTGTGGTCACACTGTCAGTCAGTTATCTTAAAGTTATAACTGAGAAAGTGGGAATTATATTTGAATGATGAGGACATTTAAGAGGGTTTCTATACACTATAAAATTGATTATTACTTATCAGTCAACATAAGAACAGATTCCAAAAGATCAGTGTAATTACATTTTGGATAAAAATGTGGTCACTTATAAACTTGTTTCTTTGCATATGTGCCTATAGTAAATTTGTATTTAAAATTTTATTTAGCACTTCATAATTTGTCCACACTTAGATGAGTTCTTTAAAATTCCCTTCAGTTTTATGCTATGTGAGAATAAAAATGATTAACTGGGTTTCTGGTGGGTTTCTAGTGTTTTCCTGTCCACTGCCTGTTTTAATAAGGCATGGCTTCTATAGCCATTAGCAGGATTTGATTACACCCTTATTGACATTTTCATTGTTTTCCCTAGTCAATCTTAATATGTTAAACCTCGCAAGATCTAGGCCAAGGTGATTCTCCTGCGAACACACTCATGCTTGACTGTAAATATTTACCCCACCCACTACATTTATATAAGCTTCAAAGCAACCAAAAGAGGAACACAGTCGACTCAGTCACTCAACTAGAGATGGAGAAATGGAAATGAGTATTTATTAGTTTTTGCAAGCACGGGAGTATTTGATTATTGTTACTGACTTCAGAAACAAAGTGCTAGTTAGCCCCAGAAAGGAATATACATCTTGAGCAGTGGGTTCCTGTAGTGAATTTATTTGTGATTATTGCTTTATTTTATATCCATGCACCATTGAACTACTGTTTCTAAGTAAAGGTAAATGGAAGGGAGTGTGAAGACAAAGGAAATGATGGGGTTGGCAATCCAAACTGCACCATGGGGTTGGCAATCCAAACTGAACCACAGTATTCATACTAATAAAGTATTTCATAGTAGCTACATCGGATTTGCATTTTCTGAAACATAACCTTGCCATCATTGTAAAGACATCATCAATGGTCCAGGTCTCAGAGGGAGTTTCAACTCCCAAGGTTCCCATTCTTATGAAGATCCCTAATTGTTTTCACAAAGCTCTGTCATGGACATGTTAGCCATTCTTCATGGGATATATTGGATAAAGATTCATTTCAAAACAACTTTGCTTACAGTTATGCCCACAGTGTGTATCAGCAGTTTCACTATTTAGTTTCATGATTGTCTCTAAACACAGAATATGGTTATGTAACACTTCGAGAATTGTCTGCTGCGTCCTAATTCAAGGAGATATTTTTGATTCCAGAAATTATTGATGTCTTTATTCTTCACGAGTCACACTCACCGGGCCATGGAACATGGCCTGAGGTAGCAATTGTGCAAACTTGACAAAGTGGACCTTCCCCCAAACTTGATGTTTATTTTCAGTGGATTGGTAATGGGAGAATAAGGTTATGTTTTTTCAATATTAGAATTATTTAAAGTCACTGAAACTATGTGCCCCTTTTATTTACCCTAAAAGAGACACACTTTATCTCTCTTTCCATAAACACAAACCATCTTTCCCTGTGTATCCTGACAGTTCAAAGAGATGCACAGTGTCAAATAAAGAACTATACTTTTTAATTATTTCTTTGATGCTATACAAAAAAAAATGCCTTTTTTATGGAAAGGAATTTCCTTTGTTCTTTGTTCATTAATGTACTTTTATTCATCACAACTTTGACTCAAATCATCCCTTTCAGAAAAGCACTTGCGTTGCTTCCTGCTCCTTGGCAGGATGGAATCATGCATATGTATGACACATCACAAAGTGTCATTTTGGGAAAGACTCTGTTAGCATGCCTATGGGAAGAAGTATAGTTACATGATTGTAGCCAGGGAAGCCGCTTCATTTTGCAGCTTTTAGCTTCCTGGAGTGAGACTGGAGTTGGGGATGGGGGTTCCATTTTAAATACTAGTTGTCAGCGTCCAAATGATCCATTTTTTATGCCATTAAAAAAAAACGCATAAAAGTGGTATGTGTTTAAGAAGAAAAAAAAATCTGTACCTCCTTGAAGAGATGTGAAAAAAATGAATAATGCATGTGATGTAAAGCTCGCAACTTCACATTATTTTTTTAAAGAATAACAATTATTGGCATTTATGTTCACCTTACATGAGGTTCAGAAAGCATTTTTGAAAGCCTTTCCAGAGAGAGCCGGGGTAAAACTGAAACATGCTGTTAAAAATATGAACGAGATTAGCTTCTCAATTGGCTTTAGAACTGCCAGCAGATGGCGCAAAAACCTATTTTCAATTTACCTCCGACAGATAATGTCAATCATTTCCTCTCGTTGCCTACGAATTCTTAATGGTCCTAAAATAAGACATTATTGACAAGTAATATTTAAAAATATAACCATGACACACTTAATAATTGTGCTAAAATAATTATACCACTGTTTTATATAATATTTGACTTTTGCTGGTACAAGTCTTGCTTTAATGGCTAAGAAATCTGAGATTTGTCACTTTGAACTACCTACAGTGGAGGTTCTTAGAGAGAACCTTACTGAAATAAATACATCATAGATGGAATTAGCCATATTGTTGGTTGAATTCTGTATTGGCCATGTAATAAAAACTTGGGAGGTATGTGAATATTAATGAAAATATATGTCTATGTTTATTTAGGACACTGGTTACATTTTCTAAGATGTAAGTCATTTGAGGAATGGCATTTTCAGTGAGTACATAGCCTCCTCCCATTTCTGTTGTGTGACCCAAGAAAGACATTTTGCCAAATGTCTCCTGTCCAGCCTCTAGCTATTTCTGTAGTAAAGAGAAGAGCTGCTGTTCACACATTTAACTCAAACTGTGGAGATGTTTCCTGTAGAGTCAACAGATTTCACAGTAAAAGACATGATTAGGAAGCTATAACTTTGAGAATGTTGCTAAAAGGCTAATAGAAGTATAGTCTATCCAGTGTAAATGTTCATATTGAAAAGCATGCTTGCGTCACAGAAAGAGTGGCATAATGGGAGGTTGATGTCAGAAGGAACACACACTGTATCAGTAGTAATCAAAAGAGCTAATAAATTAAAATTACAGAAAGTTGGTGATAGGCATGGACTACATGAAGGTGGGGTCACCCTCTGGAGCATAGTTAGCATATGAAATTACTAACAAATAAATACAAATAGGATTTTTCTCTCTGGTGAGTTTCTAAGATGGGAGCAGCCAGCCAGGAGGCACAGGCCCTACGAGTCACAGGGGAGTCCCAGGGCAGCAGGGACAGGGCAAGCTCTAGTCAGAGACACCAAGAACATCTAACACCAAAAATCAAGAGATGGCGAAAGGCAAATGCAAGAATCCTACCAACAGAAACCAAGACAACTTGGCTTCATCAGAAACTAGTACTCCCCACCGCAGAAAGTCCTGGATATCCCAAAACATCGGAAAAGCAAGAATTGGATCTAAAATCATATCTCACAATGCTGATAGAGGAACTTAAGAAGGACATGAATAACTCTCTTAAAGAAATACAGGAGAACACAGGTAAAGAGGTACAAGTCCTTAAAGAGGAAACAAAAAAATCCCATAAAGAATTACAGGAGATCACAAGTAAACAAGTAGAAGCACTTAAAGAGCAAACTCAAAAATCCCTTAAGGAATTGCAGGAAAACACAAACAGGTGAAGGAATTGAGTAAAACCATCCAGGAACTAAAAATGGAAGTAGAAACAATAAAGAAATCACAAAAAAGAGACAACTCTGGAGTTAGAAATCTTAGGAAAGAAGTCAGGAAACATAGATGCAAACATCACTAACAGAATACAAGAGATAGAAGAGAGAATCTCAGGGGCAGAAGATAACATAGAAAACATAGAAAGAGCAGTCAAAGAAAATGCAAAAAGCAAAAAGACCCTAACCCAAAACATCCAGGAAATCCAGGACACAATGAGAAGACCAAACCTAAGGATAATAGGTATAGAAGAGAGTGAAAACCTCCAACTTAAAGGGCCAGTAAATATCTTCAACAAAATTATAGAAGAAAACTTCTCTGACCTAAAGAAAGAGATGCCCATGATCATACAAGAAGCCTATAGAACCCCAAATAGTCTGGACCAGAAAAGAAATTCCTCCCACCACATAATAGTCAAATGCACAAAACAAAGAAAGAATACTAAAAGCACTAAGTGAAAAACGTCAAGTAACATATAAAGGCAGGCCTATCAGAATTAAACCAGACTTCTCATCAGAGACTATGAAAGGTAGAAGATCCTGGGCAGATGTCATACAGACCCTAAGAGAACACAAATGTCAGCCCAGACTACTATACCCAGCAAAACTTTCAATCACCATAGATGGAGAAACCAAAGTATTCCATGACAAACCCAAATTCACACAATATATTTCCACAAATCCAGCCCTTCAAAGAGTAATAAATGGAAAACTCCAACACAAGGAGGGGAACTACATCTCTGAAAAAGCAAAAATGTAATCTTCCAACAAAACTAAAAGAAGATAGACACATGAACGGAATGCCAGCTCTAACTACAAAAATAACAAGAGCAACAATTACTTTTCCTTAATATCTATTAATATCAATGGATTCTATTCTCCAATAAAAAGACATAGACTATCAGATTGGGTACATAAACAGGACCCAACATTTTGCTGCATA
>NW_022196913.1:9899308-9911253 GCF_008632895.1 Mastomys coucha
AAAAAAAAAAAGAAAGAAAGAAAGAAAGAAAGAAAGAAATCAAAGGTGCCCTACAGACCTGCCCATAGGCCAGAACTTACAGAAGCAAAGCCTCACTTGAGATCTCCCCTTCTCAGGTGTGTCAAGTTAACAACTAAAGTGGACTATGGCAGCCCTCTTTAATAGATGCTAAATAAGTTGAAATAAAACAGATTCTTTATAGAACAATGTGTGGATGAAGAAAAATCCTCAGCCCAGGGAAATGTTTGTAAGATTGGCCAGAAATCAAAGCCTTCTGATTCTGTTTATATTCATTGACTGGTCAAAATATTTTCCATCAGCACATTTGATATTGCCTTAGAAGATGAGGAAATCTTCTGATTGTGGTCAATATATGCATACCACACGAGGGGTTGGCTATCACCCTGTATGATTGTGCAAGTTACACACTCATAAAGATGACTGTCCAGGAGAGGGACTGGGGAACTAGAATCCATTCAACATCCTGTTCAATAAATGATGGGCCTTGCATGGGCTTTAAATCTTCCATGGGCAAGACACCCTTTTCTAGCTCACACAAACCTATCTAGGAAATACAGATCCCACTTGAGTGGATTAAGACTCAGGCCCTTCCATGGACCTCAAACAGTTGACACATGTTCTAGAAGCCCCAGAGCTGTCCATTGATCTGAGGCTCTCCCACTCTGCCTTCTAATCAGCATGACTCCAGTCAGCCACTCACCCTGACCACCAGAACGCATGCATGTCTCAGAAGTCCCTAGACTTTGTGCCATGTGGAGGAAAGCAAAAGCTTTCCTTTTGGAAAAGGTCTCTTGACACTACAGAGCAAGCAAAATCAAACTTTTAAAAATATACTTATTTTGGATAAAAATAAATTAATAAATACAAATAGTATGTTAAAATTAATTTATTTCTCATTTTTGTATGATGATAATGCCAACTATTATAAAAGCTCTCTCCCAGATTGTAAATGATAATTTCTGTTGAAAATAATTCATTAAACACTCTTCTTATGAATGTGATGTTCTAGTTTCCTTTCTGCTGCTGTGATAAAACAACGATCAAAAGCAACATAGAGAAGAAAAGGGGTTTAATTCATCTCCTATTTTAAAATACATCACTGAAAGAATTCAAGGCAGAAACTGAAGTCAGAACTTGAAGTAGAAATCATGGAAGAATGTTGTTTGCTGCTTCACTTACAGGCTCATGCACATTTCTTACACATCTCAGGACCACCAGCCTAGGGAATTATGCCACTCACAGTAGTCAGGGTTTTCCAATATCAATTGACCATTAAGAAAAGCCCTCTAGAAAATTCCTGCACACTTTCAGTTTATAAAGGGAATTCCTCATCTGAGGCCTCTTTTCTCAAATGACTCTAAAGTTGACTACTAAAGTTATCCAGGATAGGTGAGAAAAAGAATTTCTGGAAAATCAAAATGTGTTGAAGAAAAATTCTTATCTACTTTTTTCTTTCTCTTTCATTTTTGTTGTTTGTTTTAATCCACAGAAAATATATGTTTTATTGCTTTTATTTCAGTTTTTTCCTCCTTTTTAAAGATATATCTTATTTTTCTCAGAGTGGCCTCATACTCACTAGGCATCGGGGAAAGGGGATGGCCACATTTATAAAGAACCTTTATTCTTTATGTTCTAAGTACTGAGGATCCAGGATTTCAACCCAAACCACACAATGGTTTGTTCACAGTGAAATTGGAGTGGCATTTTAATAATAAACAGAGTTTCTATGTGTCATAATCAGGAAATACAATATTAAAAAACAAAACTACATTCCTTTCATGTCCATAGAGCAGTGTCTTACAGCTGTGACCTTACTCAGCCTGCATCCATCACCTCTCAACAATAAGATGTCCTGTACAATACCTGCAAACATTGTGGCAGTTGGCATGGCACCATGGATGGAGAAAAGCTTCACAAAGTTCCACCCCTAGATGAGGGCAGTTGATTGCAGCAAAGGAAAGGAAACCAGTTTTCTTCAATGACAATCCCTCAGTCCTCAGTAGTCAGCCCTAAACCTGTGTACATACAAGGAACAGTGATTGGACTCAGCAGCTTATTCTGTGTGTGTATGTGTGTGTGTGTGTATGTGTGTGTGTGTGTGTGTGTGTGTGTGTGTGTGATAGATAGATAGAGAGATAGAGAGATAGAGAGATAGAGAGAGAGAGAGAGAGAGAGAGAGAGAGAGAGAGAGAGAGAGAGAGAGAGAAAGAGAGAGAGAAGGCGAGAGAATTAATTATGGAAGAAGAGACCATAAATTTGAGAGGTGATGTTTTTGAGGGGTGACCTAGAAGGAATTCTAGGGGTAGAAATGATATAAAAATAATACTCAAATATGGCATTCTCAAATTTATATATACATTAGAAAGTCTTGATTATATAAATGGATTATTTTGTATGAAATATATAAATTATACATTGCATAATGTAAAATTATAGTATCATTTCCCTTCAAAAATGTTTTGAAATAAAATTGCCAATATCACAGTAATGATTTAATTAAATTTCAGTTCACAAAGGCAGTTCATTGGGTTCTATACTCTTTATTTTTATTTATTTAACTTTCTTTTCTTTTCTTGGACACTTTCTTTATTTACATTTCAAATGTTATCCCCTTTCCTGGTTTCCCCTATCTTATCTCCCCTTCCCTTTGCTTCTATGAGGGTGTTACTCCACCCACCCACTCCCACCTCCCTGGCATTCCCCTACCCTGGGGCATGGAGCCTTCACAGGACCAAAGGCCTCTATATTCTTTAGAAGCAAGATCAAATGAGTAATTTAATATTAAATATAATGTTTGTGTTTGGTTAAGATAACCAGTTATCATCATCATTACCATCATCATCATCTTTATTATTATTAGTTGTTGTTATTCCCCAGAATGTTCCAAAAAGGCTATGCAGCTTTTAGCCTATGTTCTTTTGAGCAGATAGACTGTTAACAAAGAACTGAATGTCCAAGTCCTGGTTAACTCATCAAAGTGAATGACCAAATCAGATGTTCTTTCAGAGCCTCTGGGCTTGAACATTTGGTGACTTTATCATATTATCCCAAATAAAGGGAGCGCTAAAACATCTCAGATTTTATTTTCAGCCCCTGAAAGAATAACTGTGAAATCACTTGATTGCTTTATAGGAAAATATGATAAAAAATTATTTCACTCCCTATTTAACATTGAAAATGGTCTGCTAGGGATAGTTTAATTCATGCCTATTTTGTTAGAAAATATTTAGGACTGAAATGTTATCAAAATTTATCTTCTTGGTAAAATTAATGACTAAACAAGAGGATTAATGTTATAACAATTTGCAATCTTAAGCATATTTAATCAATTTTACTTATCATGTTCTTTTAGGAATAATGTTTAGACTACATGTTTTTAATGAACAAAGAATTAAGCATGTAAAAAACATTAATGACTTTCATATTTGAAATCAGTAAACTATTTTACTGCTTATATTGTTTTCCCCATGCTGAATAACTGGTATTTTTATGTCTGTTTATTGTAGCCCACAAAAACATGAAAAGTGTAGTATGTGAGCAATGTTAGGTCTCAATTTCCATTCAAAATGGAAGACTACTGAGCTACATAAGGGTATTAGGTACTCCAGCACCTGATCATTCAAGTCCATATCAAAAATCCATACCAATCTAGGCCCAATGTGCATCAAAATTAAGGTATGAAAACTTGTTTTGAAAGTTTTACAGTTTTGAAAAGGTAATACATCATGAATGTATTATGTTACCCTGAGAAAGATATGAGACAGCTGCCAACAAGAAAATGCATCAAAGATTTCTGCAGCCTATGTCTGACCTTAGGCACTAGTAGTCTTGGAGTATAAGTAACTTCTCATGAGTTCAGGCCAATAGCCACACCTAACTGAGTTATGGAAAAAGATTCCTTATTTTGCCTACCTTTTGAATTTCAAAATTATGGATAAAATGAATGAATTTGTAAAGCCAAGATAATTATTAATTAAGAAAAGTAGAAATAGAAGCAAAATGAAGCTGATGCCTCTTGCACAGCAGTGATGCACAGCTCTGTCCTGAATCGTGTTGGCAACAAACCTACTCCATAGCCCCAAGGAAGTTCTTGAGAAAATGATACATGGAAAGAAGGCTAAAAAAGTCATAAAAATGAAAGAGAGCTGTAGCAGTGAACTTATGAGTAAATGAAATAAAACCGAAGAGTATGAGGCTTAACAACTCGTCAAATTAATTGATTTAAAGGATGAATAATCTATTCAGAATAAAAACAGTGGTATTTGATGGCAGAATAAATGCATTTGTGGTTATTGAAAGAAAAGAAAATTTCTTCAGTGACTGGAGTTAATGGACAACTACTGCCCTACTATATATATGTGTATGTGTGAAGAACTATATAATATATATATCCTTTCATTTAATATTATATATGTATATCTTTTCCACACACACACACACACACACACACACACACACACACACACACACAAACACATCCTTTCCTTTGAATATGAATATCTATGTCATGACTGGACTCCTTCACACATCACAGTAAAACAAAATTATTATTATGTAAAAATTATGCCCATATATTAAATGAACTGAAGTGCCTTTTGGGTGATTAGATTGCTTTTTCAGTTACTGTGTGAAGGTACTGATTTTCAACATCAGTACACTGATATACCTTGCATTTTTATAAAGGTATTCATCTGAAGATTTCAATCCCCAAGGTTCATCAAAGCTCCCTCATATCCAGCTGTGTAGGTGGATACTCTCAGGGGAGATCGGGTAGTCTCCCATTGTGATTGTCCAGAGCTGTGACATGTGTAAAATTTTATTGTATTTATAGCAAATATGTTTGGCCTCCAGCTTCATGCAGAGCTATAGAGAGAGTGCTATTACTTTTGGTATAGCAGCTACCTCGAACACCTTGTGCACTGAGATAGTGCCTCTTGTCTCCTAAGTCCATGGGTTGTTGCAATGAAGCTTGGATGGAGGTCTGAATACATCCACATAAAGAGAGTACTGCAGAAAAGATGCTGTGACTATAAAATTTGGAGATTTGTTTTAGTAAGCATCAAGTGAGTTTTCTGTTGGAGTATAACTGAAGACATTTTTACACTAGTTTTTAACCCTAGCATCCTTGGAAATATAGATTCTCAGGGCAATATATATCCCGTATCATAAGATGTACCAATATTGGAGATCCATGTGTATGATTATCTTCCTCAAACAATGGTAACATTTTCCAGTTGGGCCACTATAAATATATGACCTAACAAAGACAAAGATAAATCTGGTCAACTTGTGTTTGACAGCATTTACTCAGGCCGTTGTAATATCTTAGAAGCATCAGGCAAATGCCGATCTGCATTGGTGAATAAAACATGTATCCAACCTTACTCCAAGTCTTAGATTTAAGTAGATGAATATATTGCATGGATAGAACATGGCATGATATTCCTTATGTCATGCCTTTACATATGTGTTTCTATAAATGTTCTTGAAACTGACAGATATAAGAGAGTCTTTATGGATCACAAAGAACCATTATAAACTGACTGTTTATATAAAGTACTTATAACTCATACATAATCCATCCTTTTCTACCATAAAATTCCAGGTAGTTTTCTTGTTAGATTTCTAAACAGGCATTTTGTACATGCTGTGATACATGATTTTAAAAGCTTAAAGATGCATTAGTCATTCCATTAACTCTACACTGGCCCAGAAATAAGATATCTTGGATAGTTCTATCATCTGCAACAATTCTGGCCAGTGAGTTTATTATGTCTGTTATGGCTTTCTGGAAAGTTGTTGGTGTTTTATGATCACGTCAGTTGAAGATGAATATATTTCTGGCACCTAGCTTGATGATAACTTCTCTTGAAATCTTGGCTTTCAAGATGTATAGAAATAGAAAGTTTTTCTGAGAAGGTCCTCTCAGTAACCTAGGGAATTTTCAGGTTTGAGTAAGTTCCACATTCATCCCATGGCTATCTGTAGTTTCTTTCAGAGCTTGAAGTTGTATATGATAACCCCTAAGAAAGTCACCAGAGGAAACAAGCAAATGATTGTCTGAATTCCACACATTATTAGGTTACTTAGAACACTGCAAGGAAGGAAGCATTGTTTATATTTAAGATTAGCACCAGGGCCTTTATTACTTGAGGAAACAGGCTGACAATCCAATCCATGTGATCTCTTAGTCCAGTTCTTAGCTACCTCTTCATTTCTAACAGATAGCCCAAGTTTTGTTACTAAACAGATAATATTAATTTGTCCAATAGAAAGCCTGGAGACAGACATGGGAATGGAAGGAGGGAAAACTCTGAGCAGATCCATACACGTTTTAGGAAGAACAATTTTTAATGTTTTAATTTTTATTTATTCTTCTCTGATATATTATACCCAACCACTGTTTCCCCTCTCTGTTCTCCCCAAGTCCCACTACCACCTCCCCTCTTCTTCAGATCCACTCCTTCATTTCAATTCAGAAAAGGGATACCACCCAATCCTGAGAAATCACCTGAAAATGGAATAACAAGTTACAGAAAGACTGAAAGACTAGGCACCTACCCTCATATCAAGACTGGATTAGGAGGCTTAATATAAGAATAAATCAGGCAAAGACTGAGTAATAGCTCCCACTCCAGTCCCATAAGAACATCAAGCTAAATAAATATATATGCAGAGGATCTAGGTTAGACACATAGAGGCTCCTCCATTGTCACGTCATTCTCTGTGATTCCCTGTGAGCCCTGCTTAGTTGATTCTGTAGGTTATGTACCTTATGCCTCTGGCTCCTAAAATCCTTCCTTCTCTTCTTCCATGGCACTCCATGAGCTTCATCTAATGATTGAATATGGGTCTCTGCATCTGAGTTCTCAGTTGCTAAATGAAGCCTCTCTGATAATGATTATGCTAGGCTCCAGTCTACAAATATAAGCAGAATAGCATTAGGAAGTGTTTCATTGACTTCTTTTGTTTCTTTTGCCAGGCGTGTTTGGGTTATCCCAGGTCTCTTGGTTATCCAGCCTCTGGGTTCTGTTCATTCAGATGGTTCCAGGAGTAGGCTTCCTTTGGCAGAACAAATTTTCTTTTTGTTATAACAAAAGCACAAAAACAACTCAAGGGTAGGTTTTATTTGAGGGGTAAGGCTTACGGTGGTGTAGTCATGATGGCAGCAGCATGAAGTCATTTGTCACATTGCATCCCCACATAGGAGGTGAAGAGAATGAACTATAGTGCTCAACTAATTTTCTCTTTTTTTATTAAATATTTCCTTTATTTACATTTCAAATGTTATTCCTTTTCCTGATTTCTCCTCCCCAAACCCCCTACTCGTTCCCCCCTCATCCTGCTTCTATGAGGGTGTTCCCCCACCCACCCATCCTCCCCTGCTTCTCTGGCCTGGCATTCCCCTACGCTGGGGCATGGAGTCTTCACAGGACCAAGGACCTCTCCTCCCATTGATGTCCCACAAGGACATCCTCTGCTACCTACGCATCTGGAGCACTGGGTCACTCCATGTGTACTCTTTGGTTGGTGCTTTAGTCCCTGGGAGCTCTGGGGGTACTGGTTGGTTGATATTGTTGTTCTCCCTATGGGGGTACAAACCCTTCAGCTCCTTCAGTACAATGGACATAATTAACAAAATCTAGAAATTCACTCACAGACTTCCTGAGATATTTGCTTCATGGTGATTCTAAGTGGGTAGACAAGATTCACCATCACAGAACCACATAATATGATACTTAGTATTTTCATATTTTATGTTTATAGTTCTGGTTTATTAACTATTATTACTCAAACTGTGATATCGTCAGTACTATCTACTTTTGAGCCTTTTTTATTACTCTGAACTACATTGTACCAATGATACATCAACTCCCTATTTACTCCATCAAACTGGCATTTTAATCTACTCTGTCTCTATCATTTTGACTGTGAGTCCTTATTTAAGGAGCATCATCTACTATTTTCTTTTTCTGACTGGCTTCAAGGTTCAGCCATAGTATAGCAATGAAAGAACAAATTTTTGTTACTATTTTTACATCAACTTGAATCCATGAGATTCTAATTGCCTGGGTTATGCACAGTTTTGAACTGATGTTTTTCTTTAACATCTTAGGAACTATAGTACACGAATGAAATATAAATAAGGTAAAATCTCAGGTATACATAAGGATATGGTATTATACACAAGAATGTTGTGATGATTTGTATGTGCTTGGCCCAGGGAGTCACACTATTAGGAGGTATGGGCCTTGTTGGAGTAGGTGTGTCATTGTGGGCATGGGCTTAAGACCCTCACCATAGCTGCCTGAAAGTCAGTCTTCTCCGAGATCCCTTTGGAAGAAGAGGTAGAACTCTTAGATCCTCCTCCATGCCTGCCTGGATGCTGCCATGCTCCTGCCTTGATGATAATGGACTGAACCTCTGAACCTGTAAGCCAGCCCCAATTAAATGTTGTCCTTATATGTGTCATGGTGTCTGTTTACAGTAGTAAAACCCTAACTAAGACAGATATGGTATATATTATACTATAGGTAAGGATATGGTGTCTATTATAGATAATGATGTGGTATGTATTATACTTATACAAGGATATGGTATCTATTATACTATAGGTAAGGATTTGGTATCTATTATAGACAAGGGTTTGGTATGTAGTATACTATAGGTAACAACATGGTATCTATTGTACTATTGATAAGGATATGGCATCTATAAACTATAGATAAGGGTATGATGAGAACAAAGTTGATTCTGTAAATCTTGACCAGCATATAGTACAATTTTACCATTGTTAATGTTTCATAATAAAATGAAGATTGAGTACTTGTTCATAAAATATTTATTCATGGATCACCAAGGTGAAGAACTTGATTTTAGAGGAAACTTTACAGAGACAGTCAGATTTTATGCCCTCCAATATTACTGTGGGTCACACCGAGCAATAACGACTGTAAATCTGCAACTCATAATGTTTCAGTCAAACACATTCGGCCTTTATTGCCATTGTTCACTTGACCTCTTCATCATTTTCCCCACCTACTAGCCAGTATCACCTTGTTCTTCTGTAGGCTGTTCTCCAGCCAGCTTAACGCCTCTCTAACAAATGAGGTGAAATCCATATAAGCAGGCATTGGAGGCATGCTGAATTGAAATCGCTTGCTTCGGAAGCAGCAAATTAGGTGTGGAACAAGAAATAGAACTCCGGAGTACACCTTTCCAGTCATTTAGTTCAGCTGGAGCCAGCATCCTTCAATGAATCAATCAACATTTACTTATCTGTCCCCTACAGCAGTTTTGCAAATCGTTTTCAAAAATCATTGAACCACTAACAGTTTATTCACTCGGCAAAATATGTGCAGCTTTTCATATCCTCTATGGTTGGGCCTTTCAGCTACATTCAACTCTTTTTACTGATCTGGATTTCAGTAAGGAAAGAAAAAAAATTATATACCTGTCTAGGGAAACTATTTTTACTGTGTAATTGCCTTTTATGTTTAAATGTGTGTAAGGTCTTCTTATGGAAGAGAGTAGAAGAGAAGAAGAGTAAGTGTCCACCTAGTGAAAACACATGAGCTGTAAATGTGTCCTTAGATACATTGAACTGTCTTCAACCAACTCCAATAAAATTATGGACACATTAGTCTTTCCAGTGGCTTCTATTTTGTACAGGTCACAACTGGAGTTTCTCTAGTCACCTTGGTCTGGAAATAAGAGAGAATGGTTATAGATCACCTGGTGTTAAGAGTTCTAAGGTTGGTTCTATAAATGCTGTTTCTATAAATGCTAACCTCAGTCAAGTTTCCTAATGTGATTTCACATTCCTTACTGAAAAATAAACATATCTGGATTTGGAGGATTGAGCATCTTATCCCAATTATTCTGGAAGCTGAGAGAAATAAAGTACAACTTGATGGCCAGCCTCAGCCATCAGTATTGTCTCAAAATAAGAAGAAGCTGGGGCTGTAGGCCACAGTTGAGTTTTCCATAACATTGTGAGCCAGTGAATCCATAGGTTTAATCCCCAGTACTGCAGAAAAAAATGAAGAAAAGTGAAAGTGTTCGATTTGTCCTCACAATATGCTTGACTACCTTCAAATGTCACTCAAACTGTTCTTAACTACATGAGAAAGGATATCTCACTGAATGTCTTGTAAACACGACCAAATAAGTTAGTGGTGAGAGCCAATGGGCACCCTTTAAGCAACTAACTAAAGGGTATTTTATTTATTTTCAAACTAACAAAAAATTTGACTGCTACTAATACATATATTCCTTTGGTTACTTATATTTAAAGGGTGATGAGAAAATATGTGTTTATTATATCTATATATGTAAACATAAATATACTTAGATATCAAAATAAATATGCCTCTTCCCCTTATTTGTATATCTATTGTTAGAATTAGTTCCTGTACAAAGTTCTGATAGCATGTTCTAGCGTTAATTTTTAACTTTTAAAGATCTTATACTAGTTTAGATAAAGAGATGACTCAGCAGATAAAGTGCCTGCTGCACAGCATGAGAATCTAAGAGTGGGTTTCCAGCATCCTGGAAAAAGCCAGAGGTGGCAGCATGCATCTGTAATCTCAGTGCTGGGAGCCTAAAATAGGAGTATCTTAGGGAGGGGCTTGCTGGCCAGTCAGCCTAGTCAATCAATGAGCTGCACATCTCACAAAATGAGCTATCTGTAGAAGATATTTAATACTGACTCTGGTCTTTCTAAGCACTACCCTTTCTGTTCCCTGCATATGCCTCATACATCCTAGACAACAAAAATAAAAAATTGGCATCAATAGGAGAAGAGGCCCTTGGTCCTGTGAAGGCTTGATTTCCCAGTGTAGGAGAATGCCAGGGTGGTAAAGTGGGAGTGGGTGTGTGGAAAGGGGACTACCCTCTTAGAAGCAGGCTGTGGGGCTGGGGGGAGATGGGATAGGGGATTTCCAGAGTGGAAACCAGGAAAGGGGATAACATTTGAAATGTAAATACATTAAAGTATCCAATAAAAAGTTATTGAAATTATATTTTAAATGTGATAAAAATATTTTAAATTTTGTTTTAAATTAGAACACCAGAGAGAACTTGATGTATTTTTATACAATAAAGCCTAGGTTCTTTCTTAAGATGCAGGAACAAGGGATGGGAAGATGGTTCAGGGGTTCAGAGTACTTGTTGCTTTTCTAGAAGACACACGGTTTGGTTCCCAGCATCTACATCACGCTACTCACAGTAGTCTGTAACTCAGGTTCCAAGGAATCCAGTGCTCAATTCTGGCTTTTGATAGTAGCTATATTCATGTGCTACACACATGCACACCCTTGCACCCATACACACACACACACACACACACACACACACTCAGTAGTTTATGAAGTATGAGCTATTATTTCTCAGACATAGTCATTTGTTATGCTATTTAATGAATACAAGCAAAGGTTTTAGGACTTGAGTCCTCTATCAGAGTTACTCACCGTGTGTAAGAGGCAGATTTACACAAATACACTTAAACAATAAGAGGTTTCAATTTAACATTTTAATGCAAAGATTTCATATAATTCAAGGAGACTTCTCCCATTAAATAGCTTTTCTTAATTCCCAAACCCTCAAGGGTTTAACATGTCCATGTCTTTTTGTATAAATACTGAATCTTCAATAGAGCTTACAAAGCCCTTTAATTTCCACTGTAGGCTCATCACTTGGCTTCAAGCAAAAAACTGCCTTAGCAGTCAGGACAGGTGACCAGAAGAAGTAAGAGAAAAGCATGGGGTGCTGTCCAAGGCCATGGCTTCACACATAAGAAATACAATCTTAGCTTTATTGTTGATGTGAAAAAAACCATCTTTACTTTTTTTGAAAATTTTTATTAGATGTTTTCTTTATTTACATGTCATATGATATCTCCTTTCCCAGTTTCCCCTCCAAAA
>NW_022196913.1:9911306-9912749 GCF_008632895.1 Mastomys coucha
AAAAAAAAGAAAGAAAAAAGAAAAGAAAAAGGAAAAGAAAACAACAACAACAACAACAACAAACCCTGTTCCCTCCCCCTCCCCCTGCTTGACACCTCACCCTTTCCCGCTTACTGGCCCTGGCATTCCCCTACACTGGGTCATAGGACCTTCACAGGGCCAAGGGTCTCTCCTCCCATTGATGACTGACTAGGCCATCCTCTACTACATATGCAGCGGGAGCCTTGAGTCTCATCATGTGTACTATTTTTAAAAGAGCACATGAGGTTTGCAGGGAAATGTGATGAGGAATGGGGGGGCAGTGAGGTGGGGTGGGAGGAGAACCTCTTTATATGCACACATGCATGGCATTTTTGAGCATACCAGTTTTTCTAATATGGGAATGTGTGACTTGTTGATTGTTTTAACCAAAAAAAAAAATGTTAAAAATTGAATGTGAATTCTCTCTCTCTCTCTCTTTTTAGAACATAAAGTTAGTGCATAAGATTTTCTTTCTTTTTAAAAAATTAAATTCATTTATTTATTTACATCCCATACATTAGTCAATTATTTAGGTCTTGGAGGGGACTTTGCTAATGCATTATTTTGTAATTTAGCAGCAGATTGCATTCAATGAGTAAATGGAAACTACCTCAGTACCAAATAGGATCAGAACCTGTGTCCCAACATCCCTAATATGGTAACTTAGTGCATTCAACCTTAAATATGCAATTAAACAACCAAGCAATAGTAACAAGCAGAGAAATGGAGATTTATTCAATGTGGTCACATTGGGAAAAAGAACAAAGAGATCTGTCGACCTCACAAAACCTACCGCAAATGTATCTTTGGAGGTCCTAACATGAGGTTTGGGCTTAACTAGATGGCCAGAGGTATGTATAGCTGAGCAGGTCCACACCATACAGGGCTTCCCACATAGAGGTCTGTAGGTTGCCAGCAAGATATGACATTGCTTTCTGAGATGCATGTTCCCTTTTCGAATGTCTCAGGACATTTGTCTTTTTATTTTCTCAGCATGAGATGCCTTGGGAGGGTGGTCCAATTCCTTGGGGTGCTTTGTTTCAATAGTCTCCTATCTGAGCAGAGGGACATGAGTGTCTTTTCAGAATATTGCTATACCTGGCAAGATAATTGCAATATGTTAACTTGATGAAGATGATACAAAAAGTATCTAGGATGTTTCACTGTCATGATGTCAAGTTTAAATATCTGTTAACAGACACAGGAGCATTTTCTGGATAGCTAGATGGGATTTTAACATTTGATTCTTTTTGTTGGGGGAGTTCTACCACCTGAAGCCTCAGTTCACCTGCCAGCCTCCTGACAATCAGATTTCTCTGAGATGGAACAGCATTCAATTTCCAAACGCTAATGTCAGTCATCCTTAATTTATCAATTGTAGTATGCGATGAATCCTTTTTTTTTTTTTTTTTTTTTTTTTTT